>NC_139697.1:34604368-34711868 GCF_964188405.1 Protomyctophum parallelum | reverse complement strand
GGACACTATAGCCTACTGTTGATTTAACTCGGAGTGTAAAATGGACCCTTAGGAGACAGAGTGGAAGGTTACAGGCTGTGACAGCAGGAGAGGAGATGAGAGGTCAGGGTCTTCCTGGGTCATCCCTTCATTGTGATGACCCCACTACTTCACTGGTCTCAGACCTGTCAGACTGATCAATGAACACCTAGGCTGGGACCCACCCACCCACGAGTGTGTGTGTGTGTGTGTGTGTGTGTGTGTTGAGGGGAGCTGACTTGATTGACTCTGAGATACAGGAGAGGGAAAGCAACAGCTGCTACCTACTGGATAGCACTGGCCCCATCCCGTACTCATGCACACACACACACACACACACACACACACACACACGCACGCACGCACGCACGCACGCACGCATTTTAAGACATTAAAGGACCACTTCACCACTTTTCAATCTTCATATAATAGGTCCTCACTAATAATCATGAAAAAATGGCGCAATGTTTTTCTACTCAGTCTGTGTCTCATAGGAGGGCTGTGGGCAGTTCAGAAACCGTCTTCCAGTGACATCATCAATGGGGAATACAAGCTAATAGAAACTGCAGGCTTTCTAGTCCTGAAAAGTTTTTTTGTAAAAAAATCTTGTTTTGTTTAAAAAGAAATCTGCCTAATGATGATGTCACTGGAAGACGGTTTCTAAACTGCCCACAGCCCTCCTATGAGACACAGACTGGTAGAAAAAAATCGTGCCATTTTATCATGATTACTAATGAGGACCTATTATATGAAGATAGGTTGAAAAGTGGTGAAGTGGGCCTTTAACAATTGCTGTGCAGCACATGGATGTGTGGTGTGCCCAAGCACACACACAGATGCACACACTCGCACACTGCCCTCCCAGAGGATTTTCTCAATAGTCAAAATGTACAGTATGCATATCAACTTGCCAGTAATGGGTGGGGGAATGTTTTCGTTTTAATTACAAAATCAATGTGAGAAATCAACACATTTCAATTCCAGGAAACCTCTCTCCCTCTCACTTGGGTCTGGTGTAAACATCATCCACAACTGTGTTGCCTAACTGTCTGCCCACATTTCTTTCTCACTGTCTGTCTGCCTATACCTTTCTATCCCGTTTCTATTTTTGTGTCAATCTACAGTATACGGTAGGCACTTATAATAATAATAATTTGTATTTATAACGCACTTTACATTTGAAACAAAGCTGAAATATTTAAAAGGAAAGGTGAAAAAAAAACCACAATCAACGTGACACAACTCTCTCGGCAGACAACATGCTATAGGGTAAACTAACCGAGAGTCATTGATTAGCAGTTATATGGCAATGTATCATTGAGAAAAAACACACAGAATCCAGTAGATATACTGAATAATGAATGAACCAGTCCAGAAGATATGTTGTACTGTTGATGTGCTCAGCAGAGAGAGAGTGTGTGTGTGTGTGTGTGTGTGTGTGTGTGTGTGTGTGTGTGTGTGTGTGTGTGTGTGTGTGCGTGCGTGCGTGAGTGAGTGAGTGCGTACGTGTGTGGTGGTGGGGGGGGGGGGGGGGGGGGGAGTTGTGGAGCACTGGTGTGTCACTTGTTTAGTTGATCGTTGATTTTCAGATGCCCAACTGCACTGGTGTGTCACACTCAGTCTAGAATCAAATTAGCTTGACTCGGGCCAGGTGACATCGTAAACCAGACCTCACAGTGTGTTATTGGTGGTATTAAGATAACACCAATAACACACTGTGAGGCTGGTGAAAATCCAAGCCATACTGCTTGGAAAGGCCAGGGCGGCTCTGCGGCTCAGCAGATGAGCTCCAGACAGTGGAGGCTTTGGAGGAGTCGCTAGCCGCAGGTACTGTAGTTGCTGCACTGCTTCCATGCAGCCTTCAGTCTTAACCGGCCACGTGGGTCGAACAAACGGGATGTCGGACTTATGGGCAGTCCCCCTGCTGGGACTGGTAGCCTGGTTGCTGATAACCAGACTGCCCATTCTGAAGATGAACTCAGAGAATGTACGTCCTCCTCTGGATCAGTAAAAGCTGGCTCATTAATTCCCAGTAACCTAATTCCCACCAAGGTAGGATCAGGCATGATCCATTGACGCACATCATGGAAAGCAAGCTGTAACATATAGCTCTATATGGGCTCTGTCCATCACCGGATTATCATCCAGTTGTAGTACTGCCTTCAACTCTATATGGGCTCTGTCCATCACCGGATTATCATCCAGTTGTAGTACTGCCTTCAGCAACTTTGCGACAAAGTTTTCTGCCCAAGTCCATTCCCCTCTTTCACCCCAGAGATGATCAGCTTCTGATTTGAACGTCTCTGCCGGTCTAAGCACTTTTCTGAAAGCCATTACACTTGGCCAGTAAGATTTGACACCTATGTTTCTATTATCCGAGGTGTTTGTCGCGGGTTCCTCCAGGCCCTTTATCCTTTCACTAATTTGGGCATTCAGTTTAGCTGCAGTCATTTTCCGCTTTCAGCGTCGCTATATCTCATCTAAAGCGTATCATCTAAGCATCTCATCATCATGACACCAACTTTCCCATCAATCATATTACAAATCTATGTCCTAGTGAGAAATAACTTGGAATGCATTGAATGTAGCTCGAACTGATAATAGTGATCAGAACTGCCCGGCTGCCCACCCACTGTGGAGGTTTTCTTTGTCAGTAGACAGAGAGCTTTGCCTTCTGGCTCAGCACTCTTTTCATCACAACAGTGCGATACAGCGTCTGCAATACCTCCCCTGCTGCTCCGATTCTCCGGCTGATCTTCTCCGTCCTCCCCTCACTCGTGAACAAGACCCCGAGATACTCCTTCACCTGGGGTAATGTCTCATTCCCTCCTTGGACTGCACAATCCATCGGTTTCCTGCTGAGAACCATATGGCCTCAGATTTGGAGATGCTGATCCTCATCCCAGCCGCCGTGCACTCGACAGGCCAGGTGTGATTATTTAAATCAACCACCACCGACAAGTAGCATGTAGTATTATGTAAATGTGTGTGTGCGTGTTAGTGTTGGTGTGTGTCTGTTTATATGTGTGTATGTAATATGTGTGTGTGGGCGTACATCCTCCACAGCCCCTTGTCAGCAGCAGTGATTGACAGGCTGCCGTTACTCACCCCTGACCCCCCCCCCTCTTGTGACTTTTATTGCATTCTGGGTAGAATCAATTCTTGCTGAACAGACTGTCAGCACCACGCACGACAACAGTACAGACTGTACCCTGGATGGAGACATGCAGACAGACAAGACACACACACACACACACCTCTCCTCGCTCTGTCTGCCTTCTGTTGTGTGCGTGCACGGCTGCACGCGCTTGTGTGTGTGTGCGTGTCAGGAAGCAGTGATTAACAAGCATGCACAGGGAATGGATAGAGTGTGTTCTAGAGGAGAAGAACTCTGATCGGAATGGGATCGAGGGAGAAGGAGAGTTTATGGGAGGGAGAGAGAGAGAGAGAGAGAGAGAGAGAGAGAGAGATTTGGGGAGGTGAGGAGATAGCAGCTTGCAGGAACAGACTTGGAGAAAATGATGCAATTATGTAACTGATATTTGGCAGCGCTGAGATATTTAGCATTCTTGACATATTACACACATCACATCACACACACATGCATTAACACTCAATTATACACGTAATAAATAATAATAATAATAATAATAATAATAAGGGTAATAATAATAATGCCTAATATAAGCACATTCACAGTTACATATAGGCTGGAATCTGGATACATGTACTGTACACGTCACTGTGTGCTCAGTAGGAGCCTGGGAACACACAAACCATATAGAGAGAGTACAGCTAATCCATGATACAGACATACACGCACTGTGTGGTAATAAATATAAGAGCTAACACAACAAAGCAACTATCATTTCCTAACATACCTCCGGCAGTCATTATGTAAACATTTTATAGGATATTGGAATGCGTGCGTGCGTGTGTGTGTGTGTGTGTGTGTGTGTGTGTGTGTGTGTGTGAGAGAGAGTTAACTGACCTCGTTGCCTTTTCTTCTTTTTTTTAATTATATTTCTTTGGTTTTTTCTGCCTTTATTGATAGGTTGGAAGTAGACTGACAGGAAATGGGGAGAGAGATAGGGGGGAAGACACGACAAAGGCCGTCGGGATCAGGAGTCGAACCCGTGGCACGCTGTTAGGCTAGGTGCCCAGACGGTTGAGCTAACCGTCCGGGCCACCTCATTGCCTTTTTTGAACACTAGATTTTCAGGGTGCTATGCAGCCTTCAAATCTAGTATATTGTGCTGATCATCAGAGCAATAGCCACAGCTAGAGTTATTTGAAGTGTTAAACATGGCAGTAACACTGCTGTAGAACCCCATATGTGTGTATTCTTATTTTATTTTTTTGCTGTGACTATTGTCATGCCAGACACCTGAACAGTGTTTGTACCAAATTTGGTATGGATCGGATCAATGGTGCGTCTTGGACAACGCAGTAAGCTGGGTTTAGTCTACAACGTGGCCCGTGGCGGCAGTTAGCTGGGTTGTACAACCCGTGGCCCTCAGGGGACCCTGGCAGAAGTAAAATGGACATGGCCCCTAGTATGACTATTGTCTCTTGGTACACCCCTAAACACTGATTGTGCAAGTTTTCTTGCGGATTGCTGCAACAGTGCACCTGTCACTGCGTGAAAAGAGGAGTTAACGGGCAATTATGGGCACTGTATTTTGCCCGTAAATCTCAAGTTTAGTGGGCATATAGTTAATATACGATAATATACAGGTGTGATGGTACAATTCGGGAGTTTACCGGAGTTTGTTGGAAAGTTTAACGGGAGTTTCCTGTAATATACACATGGATCCGTATTCCATGCTTTGTGCGCAGTGTGTGGGGGCCCCTGTTGTGACTATAGTCATGGCACACCCCTGAACAGTGACCAATTAAAATGGTAAATGGTAAATGGTGCATTTATATAGCGCCTTTATCCAAGGCGCTTTACAGAGATTGTGCATTACATTCACCCATTCACACACACATTCATACACCGATGGCAGCGGAAATCATGCAAGGCACCAACTAGCACATCGGGAGCAATTAGGGGTTCAGTGTCTTGCTCAAGGACACTTCAACAGTAACTCTGGGGGAGCCCGGGTTCGAACTGGCAACCTTACGGTTACCATCCAGGCACTCTACCCTTGAGCCACCGCCGTCCTCAATTAGGCAATGTTTGGTGAGGGTTGTGTTGTTCTGTTCTCATAGCATAATATTATAGCTGCTATCTTCACCACCAGCCAGGGGTCACAATGTTTTGGGAATGTTATTATAGGGGAAGTTGTTCATAACTAAAAACATAGTATAAAAGGCTTAACAGAACTTGCATTGGATAAACAGACTGGAAGAGGGCCAGGTGGTTTATTTAACAACCGGTTCACAATGTCTGTAATCGAGGGGTTTTCAGATTTTTATTTTATTTTTTTCTTCATTCTATTTAAAGTCCCAGAAAACAGCAGGTCTGCTACCTGCTTGCAGCTGCCTTTTACTGAGTTTTTTTTAATCATCTCTTCTGCACTGTAATTTAGTTTAGACTTTATTTTGTATTCAAATGTCATTTTATAATGTGTTTCTTTGTGTGAAGCACATTGGGATGCCTTGTTTTTCAAATGGAAATAAACTTGCTTTGCCACTTACTATTTGCTCTTCATTTGAACTTTTATTGCAAAATATTTTATTATGATTTCTTGATCTTTTTATAGACTTTTTATTGTTACACTCATACACTGTTGATGAGCAGTTAGGCTATTTTACTTTTATAGTGATTGTTTGAGCTTGCATTTTGATTGTCACCACCACACTTGATTACAATGAAGTGGCTCTAATAAACATACATTTCTCTGCCTGCAATCAATGCTGCCACAGCTGTGTTATAATAACAGCATGTTTTTTTTAAAAGATATATTCTTTGGGCTTTTTCTGCCTTCATTTATAGGTTGAATAATAACAGCATGTTAACCTTGTTTTAAGCAAAGCTATTATAAGCAAAGCTATATCATTGGCTGATGTATCAAAATGTTATCTAAAATACATAGGCAATGGTATATAGTACGCCCTTATGTCTATGCTTATTTTATTTGTTATTTTCGCTGCCATTTGAGAATAGGTGTCAAGTTTTTTTGCACAGTGTCAAATCTGACTTACAGACTGCATATGAGACCCCTCTGTTCCAGTTTTCCCCACGGCCAGAGAGAGATGCCTTGATGTCAGCCTTGGTAGCAGAGTAGCAGCAAAGAATCTCTTTGGTATCAGGCAGGACAGCAGGTACTACACACAGTACACTTCTTCCTGTATGACCATGTTCCATACAGATTAGTACAGTGACACCTGGTGGCCAGCGTTAAAGTTTAGCAATTAACATCATCGATTGACCATGAAAGTGAGTTTTCACTTTCATGGTCAATCGAGGATACACATCACGTGCTCAACTGAAGCTTGCTGTAAGCAGTCTATGGATTTTGTGCAGTGTACTTTGCACGCACAAAATAAGTCCTTGGTAGATAGATAGTTGCCGAGACAACAGAAAGGAATAAAAATTAAAAATGTTCTACAGAGACATTCCTCGTCGTTGGAGTTAAAGTCAGGGTCTCGGTTTAGCCAAGTTAAAGAGTGTTGTTGATGAGAGAGAAGAATCACAGATGCAGCCTTGAGCCTTAACCTTGAGCAGTAAGCAGTGTTTGCCCACTGACAAGAATGAAGGCTAAAACACAAAAAGCTTTATGAGACTTACAGTAAGGGCTAAATGAAAATATTTGTATATAGATGTACTTTCAGCATATGTGCCACCTTCAGCTGGCACATGAACACAGAGAAGCTACTAGTGATAATAAGTGTAAACAGTAGAGAATTCACCAACACGTTCTGCCCCAAATAAATTTTTTCAATTCGAGAGAATTGAAACACTATCCTTTATAAAGCTCAGTAATAAAAAATAAAAAACAATCACACTTGTGCCAAGTGAAGGGCGCCCACTGTGGCTGCCACATGCAGGGGGGCATGAATAAGACAAACTAAAAAAGTCCATAGACTTTCCTACCACATAACGTCACACACAAAAGCCAGACGTTGGAGGGACTAGCGCTCCTCAAAAGAGAGTTTTGAAGATAATGGAAAATCTAGTGGAAATGGTCGTGGTCTATGGGGAGACTTGTATCATTATCCAAGGAGAAGCAAGGGGAAGAACGTTTGTACAACCTACAGTTCAATAATGGGGCTTTTATAGAGCCAACGTGAGGCCCATTTAACATATTTTGGAGGTTGTTCCTTGGCCTACTGAGAGTGTGTGTGCAAATTGCAAAATGTCACACCGATCAGTCCAATGGTGCCTGAGGTGATCTGTTCAGAGATGGACAGACGGAATGCGACCGCGTGGCTTCTATGTGGATCTCTGCAGTCAAGGTGATGACGTCATATTGATGATGTCATAGGGGTGATCCAATATGGGCGGCCTGCTAACCTTTGCATTTCTAGGCTTGCACTGCAACGGTTAATGTTGTGTTTGTGATGTCAGACCTCAGCTCCTGTCAGCCTACATAAGGCTGACGCTCAAGACACGTCGCATTTTAGATCTGTAAATCTGCAATTTTTGCTATATTTGAATTGAAATCCTGATTAAACGATTATTATTATTGTTATTATTTCTCACAATGCAGGATCTGAACAGCATTCAAAAACACAGTGTAAAAACACAGGCCAGCCCCAATCAAAAGTCCAATCTCTTGTGGGTGAAACAAACTATTTTACGTTGTAATGGCAAGTAATCGCTGAAAGAAGAGTAATTATCTCTTGGAGTCAAAATAAGCATAGTCTGAGAGTGTGACAATGCTCTCTCCATCAGCATGAGAACACATCTACAGGGAAACACAACACCACAGCATATGAAACTTTTAAATGGAATTCCATCACTTCGGGGTATTTGTTTTTTTCTCCTACAAACATTACATCCACAAATTTAAAGGCAGCAGACAATTGAGCCTTTTATTATTTTTACATTTGAGTTAGTCATTTCATAGTTGTAATAGTCTTGGATTGAGTTGATTGTCGAGAAATATAGTTGCTGGTGTTCTCTTCCGTAACAGAAAATGCTTCACATTCACACAGTCAGAAAGAAACTGGTTCTCCAACTCATACTACCCATCATTGACTATATGCTGATGTTGTTTACTAGACTGCACCTAAAATAACCTTATTCCACTCAATACTATTTACAACCGCTTATGCAGATGTATTCATGGCTGTCCATACATGACTCATCAATGCATCATGTATGAAACCCTTAACTTGCCTTCTCCCTCGGTGAGACGACAGCAGCACAGGGTACAGTTCATTTTTAAATGCATTTATTTGTATTATCCACAATACCTCAAACAGTTTATGGAGCATTACACTTCTAGTCATCAACTGAGACATTGTTCACAGGTTTAACCCCCCCCCCCCCACCACCACCTCTTTGTTATTGTCTGATTTGTCCTGTTTATGTTTGTCTAGCTGTGTTCTTGTGTTTAGTTTAGTTTTTTATCTATGTTTTGGTATGTATTTTGTATCTCTGGATCCCCTTGAAAACGAGATGGTTCATCTCAAGGGGTTATTCCCAATAAAGAAATTTCAACACAAATGCAGATGCCGGTATGCTTCAAGGACATTACTTTGTGTTGTGTTTTGCACTGTGGGAATGTGGGAGGGTGAATGGTTTTGTGTGTGTGTGTGTGTGTGTGTGGGGGGGTCTTTTGGTGTCTTTCATGAGTGAACCGTTGAATGTTCAGCTCCCACACACAATATGCCGCTCTGAAGACCATATATTCATTGGGCTTGAACAGAGAACAGACCTCTTCTTTAGGTTAGCTCGCACACACCAAAGGGACTTGTTGCTCACCCCTCACCCTTTGCAAACTTCTCTAAATACACCCTTCCTCTGTCACGACTCACAAGTCACAGAAGTAGGCCTATCTCCTCATTGTCTTCTGCCAGCCCTGCAGGAGTGAAGACACAATGGCTATCTTTAACAATACCCCCTCCTGCTTTTTCTTTTGCAAGACTGGAACACCCATGTGTGTGATCGTGCGCGTGTGGCATATGGCCCTGCTGATGCCAGGGGCCAGGGGTCACTGACTGCAGGTATTCAAGGCAATTTTGAGAATTTACCATTTCTTTCAATGGTGAGTCATTTCACCCTTTCTGCAACCTCTGCCACATTACATGGCAGAAAGACACATGCATGCACGGCTGCATGCACGGCTGCGTGTGTGCGTGTGTGCACACACACACACTCGTGCACACACACACACACACACACACACACACACACACACACACACACACACACACACACACACACACACAGAGCTTATTTTTCTGTATAGTTGTATATATTGGTTTTGGGTTGCATTTTTATTTATTTTTTAATAGCTTATTTTTAAAGTGTAGTTTTGGACTTTCCTAATGTTGTTTAAACCAGTGGTTCTCAAATACTTTCATGTCAAGGACCCCTAAAATATATTTTGTGCCAGATTTGTATTAAAAATGTTTCACTTTTTTCAATGATTTTCTTTTGAAAATAGCAGTTCTTCAAGCTCGCAACACATTGCATCACAACACGTTGTGAGCTTGTAGATCTGCTAGTTTCAAATAGCCCTTGTATATGTTTAAACTTTAAAGTGTGCGTGTGGCCTATAGTCGCTTCTTTTCGACTTGTTTTCTTAGACCTTGTTGCTCATATCTATCGCAAAAAAAACAGGCAACACTGGTTGTAACGTCACTAGAACGGAGGAGGGACAGGAGGAGACTGCTGGGTGGGGAGTTGAAGACTGTCAGCGTGTGATACATGAGGAAACGTAACAATAGACAGAGAGGAGCGAGGCACAATGGAATTGGCACACAGGCACAGTTCAGAGAGAAAAAGTTGCTGAAAAGCGAGACAGAAAAAGAGAGAACTGGGGGTGAGAAGAGATGAGGTTAAACACTGCAGTGGGTACTAGGCTACACAGTAAAATACACAATGTTAATTTAATGATGATAATGATAATAATAATCATTATAACCTTTATTTAACCAGTAAAATCCATTTGAGACAAATTCTCCTCTATAAGAGCAAGACTCAACGAATACCTAGAGCTCTAAAGGTAGTAGATTGAATACCATACTGTACGTAAGAAACAAGTCAAGTAAAAATAAATTTAAAATAAATAAGAAATTCAGTTTTCAGCTTCAGTGAAAGTGAGTGCTTTGGCAATGTAAACGTATGTTTTCTCATGCCAATAAAGCCCTTTGAATTGAAATTGAAATTGAGTGCTTCTCAAGGTAGGCAAGTGTCTTGCTCAGGGACACCTCGACACATTGCTGGGGCCGGGGATCAAACCTGGAACCTTCTGCTCCCCGGATGGGCTCTGGGGGGCGTTGGGGTCAGAGACCCAAGGGGCCGCAATGCCTCACCCCCCACCCAGTTCCAGCCAACACGCACAACCCCACCCACTGCTATAGGGCGGGCTAACATGTGTCACCCTTGCTCTGTGACGGATGTCTCTCTCCCTTTTCTCTATCTCTCACCATCTTCTCTGAAGCAGATATGGGAACCATTCCCTGAAGCAGAGACGGGAACCATTGAGTTATCTAGTTTCCCAAACAGTGGGTCAGGACTTTACAGTATCATGAGATTATACTGTAATGCCCAGACATTGGCACAGGACCCATTTTTGGATCACAGACCATTCTTTATGGGTAGTGACTGAGTAATGCCTTCGTCAAATTCACATTTCATCTACATCATTTCCAGAATTCTCAGTGAAATAGTGAATATTGATGTACAGCTCTGCGTGTGAGCTTGTAGATCGGCTATTTTCACTTTGTAGCTGGTAAAGTGGTTAATTTGTTGTGTATTTGTCTCTTTTGGATCTCAAGCTCAAACGTTTGGGTGATGGTAGGAGGCGGACAACACACACACACACAGGGCTTTTCATGAGCTGCTTTTTTGGGTGTGAGCGCACGTGTCTCCACGTGGCCAGCATGGTATTGCATTTAACGGTTTACAATAAATCTTTGACACTGTGTGTGTGACTGTGTGTGTGTTGCTTCTCTCTCTCCCCCACACTCATCTCCCTCAGTCACTCCCTCATCCACTTCTCCATTGTCTCTTTGTAATAAGGTTGTGACCATACAGACCTTGGTGAAAACATGTCACTGACGGATAGCGGCAACAGTCACCTGTGTATGTGTCTGTGCATGCATGTGCATGCAAACGTGCATGCGTGCAGGGGCGGGAGGGGTTTAGGAGTGTCGCGGTGGATAGGAAGATAGATCAATCAATCTGATTGACAAACTCAATCTTAGGATCAGTGTCCCTTGAGGATATAATGAGACCACATCATCATCATCACCACATGCAATGCAATACACACATGCGTACATGTACAGTATATTATGTGCACGAGTACACGCAAATATACACACCTATGCAATAGTATGCATTTGTGCAGTATACACACATGCGTGCATACACAGACCGACAGACAGACACACACACACACACACACACACACAGCATTCCAGGATTGCTGTCTCGGCTCAATCTGCCCATGGATGTCTGTGTTGGTCCCATCTGTGTCAGTAACGGACTAGAGAAATACTGCCCAGGTACAGAGCTGATAATATGCACCTATAAGTACGTATGGATTTACTGTCACCATCTATACGCACGCACGCACACGCACGCACGCGCACACACACACACACACACACACACACACACACACACACACGCACACACACACACGCACGCACACACACACACACACACACACACACACACACACACACACACACTCCCTGCTGACTCATCAGTCAGTCAGTCAGGTTAGCCAAGACATCCCATCCCCCACTAAAGTCAGATTGATGGAGATTCTCCATGCTTCCCGGGTCAGCTCAACCACCCGAACTCCAATCCACTTCAGAAGCCCAGTGCTCAAACAGAATAGCTGAGTTTTCTGAGATGTGTATAAGATGCAAGGAGTATAGGGCATAACAGTGTTGGCCACTTAGTTTGTGGTGCCAGATAGAAAACCCATTCATTTTTCAGATTTCTGACAATATTTATAGAAATGTTTTTAAACCTGGAATCAAGCCATCCAGGCAAACCATGAGCATAAAACATTTGATTCCGAGGCAAAAATATTTCAATATTTATATACACTATATTTAAAGGCACTTAAAAAATGTTGGGTCATTTCATCGTCTACTCAGGCTTTTGTGAACCCTGGACAGTTAAGTTGCTTGATTCACTATTTAAATGTGATATCCATTGCAACTCCAAACTACATTTCAATCATGGATCTTATTATTTTCAAAAATAATTAATAAAATAAATGAAAACATTGCCCCCTCAACGTATTCAACATCAGTTAGCAGATTTCCGTTAGCAGAACATTGTTAACATAGTTTGAAGTTACAATGGGTATAACAAGGGTGTGGGGCAAGCAACTTAAAAACTGTCCAGGGTGTTCACAAAAGATAATGAAATGCCCACATAATTTTTTAAAGTGAAATATCTATCCATTATACCATGTTTAGCCTTGTAACGTCTGGCTGTACCACGTGCGGTTTACATTTAAAGTATGACAAATAAAGTATCAATCAGTCAATGAATCAATCAAAAAAACTGTTAAGCAACTCAAATCAATCTTCATGAAATCTCTCTTCTCTTGCACCACCAGGATTTTCACACTATTAATAAGTTTGAGGTCTTATTTGAGGCTGTGGCAGTCAAAGGATGAAAACCCACAGCAGACACCTCCCCATGACAGAAGGACTGAATCTACAAATCCCCCTCACCCACTGGTGATCAGTTCATTGTGACACAAATGAAATTGAGGTTACCGTTTAAAACCATCAGTTACATTCAGTTACTTACACTAGAGAGGCAGAAGACATTTTTATTTAAGTTCTAGCTAAATGTCTGCGATGTTTTAAATGAAAATGTACACCCTAGCCTGTACTCACTTGTTCACTCGTCTCGGTGGCTTACAAGCACCTACGTAATTCATGACAGAATGATGGCGTACAATGATCTGAACCATTGTTTATTTCTTATTACAGATGATGAAATGTTGAACCCTGATGAACCATTTCTATGGTGGCCTCCAAGTGCCAAACATTTCACAATGCAAAAGAAAATGAACAAAAACAAACCTATACCCCCATACAATATAATACAAGACATATTGATATTCTTTATGTACACTTAATGTCTAAAACTCACCAATGAAACCATTGTCAGTGAGTACCACAGACAGTATTGTTAGATGAATTCAAAGTCCAATTATTTTAGCAATCTGGTTCACAAAGCAAGAAGGGATTATGGTTGAGTGAGTTGTTTTGTTTACCATAGTGACATGGCAATGAGCAGCTTTACGAGTGTTAAGCAGAGGGCAATCTAACTGATGTTGCCTCCTTTCAATGTTTTACATGTGATCTGTCCAAGTTTGGTCATCAAATTATATTCTTTCCACTGGGCAACACAGTCCTCTGATACCTTTAGGTCCACCTAGGGAGAGAAGGAAAACAAACATCTAATTATCTATTTTATATGCAGTAAAATAATACTATGTATTGTATATAAGGTAGTACAATAACATATTATTAAGTATAATCCTACTAGCCATCATATTTCTCGTTGTGTGGCAACAGTACACTACATTTAACCACACTAACAGTATAGTTAACTAACCCAACAGAACCAACTGCATGCTAGAACAAAAATGCATCAGGCAGCTTAGCCTGGCCCAGCCAGCGTGCTTTTTTGGTCTAGAGGGGCGGGTAGCGCATGGAGCAAGCGCTGGAGAAATATTGGTTTACCGATCAGAGCCACCCTCCCCGCGCACCCTGGTAGAAAACAGCAGAGAAAACTGACGTCACTATATTGAGAGCGACGCCCCTCTGCACTGTAGTTCACTCCCACTAGACCAGGGAATGTGTTTCGTTCCCCAGGATTTCATTTTTTGAGCCGTAGCAAATGAAAATAAAAGCCTGGGGACCGACAGCTCAACAGCAACTATAGCAAAGGTGTATTTCCTGATGTTGTAGTAGGTTTTTCTAGAAGAAAATGTCTGGGATGGTGTCACTGATTCTTACCTGTAGTTTCTCCCAAACCTTCTTCTTTGGGTTGAGCTTGTCATCCGGTTTCCCCGCCTCGTATCCTTCTATAAAGACCCGTTCTCCTGGAGATGTACCCTCCGGTGGGTCAAGCGGTTCCACCCTCCTGGGCTCCCCTTCACTACAGGCCAGCCGACCGGAGAGGACAGTAGAAACAATAATGGTTCACGATCAAGGATGAGCGTGTGACCGTGTGTGTGTGTTGTTTAAAGGAAATCCACTTACACTGTGGAACATAGCAGCATGGCTTGAGACTCAATGCCCCGCATTTTCTGAGGCTTCAGATTGCAAAGCAGAAGCACCATTCTGTCCTGCAATTCCTCCTTGGAAATGTAGGCCACCAGCCCGCTGACTACAGTCCTCGGCTCTGCCTCTCCCACGTCGATTTTCTCCAGGTACAGTGAATCAGCATCGGGATGCTGCGACATGGGGAGCAGAGAACATCCATGAGAAAATGGGATGAGGGACATTATGTAGATCAGCATCAAGCGATGACATTGCCTTTTAAAGGTTGGGATCACTTAACGATTTATGAAATCGTAAAAATCAATTAGTGAATAAATAACTATTAACAAACAAATTCTCCAAACACTAATCCTGGTTTTCACTCGTAACTGTTGACATAATTGGCACAGTTTTTGCCAGTATTAATCTTGTCCAGATTTATCGATTCTTCAACATTGATAATTACCCCAGTCCTAGTGGCACTGCCATTCAAGTGAGAGAATAAACTGTTGAGCTAACACGTATTAAAGTTAACCACTAGTATTTATAGTTTAGTCAGAAACACTGCAAAGTTAGAACATAGTCTTTTAAAATTCCCCAACGGGCCCAGGCGGTGCGTAACCGTCTGGGCACCCGACTGGTAATCCAGTCGCAGTGTGCCACGGGTTTGACTCCCGAGCCCGACACGGCCTTTACTGCATGTCTTCCCCCATCTCTCTCCCGTTTCCTGTCAGCCTTCAAAAAACCAATAAAAGGCGTAAGCCGCAAAAAAATATCTTAAAAAAATATATATATCCCCAACGGTGGTGGTAAAAGACCCAGAATTATGTTCTGTACTGTGTCGACCTCCTTACCTTCTCCACACTGATGATCTTTCCCACTCTGATGTCCAGCCGAGAGGGCTCCAGCTCATCATCTCCTCCTCCTCCTCCTGCTGCTGCTGCTTTAGCACCTTTCCCTGCTGCTGCCTCTAAACATCAAACAAAAGCAGCATTTGGAGGTGAATCTGAAGCATCCTTTTCAGGATAGTCATGAAGGGAATATCAGACATCATGTTCAGCCAGGAATGACATTACTGTAGACTCTACCGTGTAGAGGATTTGGGTTTAAATTGATGAAGAGAGAAGTGAGAGGTGGTGATACTGACTTTTCTTTGAGGGGTCGGGGTAGGCCGTGTTGGTCAGTTGGCGGAGCTCAGGTGACTCAAACTTCTTCCTGATTGGGTCCAGAAGTTTGTTGAGCGCAACCTCCACTGAGGCCTTCAAGTCGCCCGGGTGGACTGACTAAAATGTGAGTGGCCACAGCGTAATGGGAGATGTGAAGATAGATGTGAAAAATAGTACATTCTGATAAGATGTGTGAAAAATCATTTCAATTGTTTACACCACTAAGGTGTAGGCTGAAAGCATAGATTAAAATAATAATAATGAACGAAAAGTGTTAATGGACATTTTATAGGCTAGCTAGTTAAGATAGTTAACAGCTGTTTCAGACATTTTATGCTGCTTCCCAGGGGAACGGTTACAAACAGGAAGTTCACAAAGGTTGGAAGACAGAGGTGGCATTCAACAACTCAAAAGTTTACTACAGTGTACCTCTGCTGCAAAGTCCTGCTCCACCTCCTCAAAGACGGTGTAGACTTTGTCTCCGCCCCACTTGGGGTCTCTTTTGACACAAAATTCTGAAATGGAGCAGAAGGTCAATGATGTATTCTTTTCACATTCTATCAACAAGTAGAAATCAGACAACTATGAGAGGGAGATTACTGAAGAAAACAGAGGGGCTGGTCCTCTACCTCCGCAAAGTGGGAAGAGTACGTATTTCACAAAGGATAGCACTCCATTGTTCTCGATGTTGCCTGGCTCACAGAAAGCCTTCTTTAGCTTCTTCTTCACATCCGCCTTGTTGTCCAGGATGTCAATCTTTGACTCCTGCAGCCATCAGTAGCAGACGGATAGTGAAGGGATTAACCAAGAGATAAGAAACATGTATTTTCATCTTTATTCATTTTTGAGCGGTGCATAACCACTCCAATGACTGGCCACTTGTGTATGTATGTCTGTCTGTTTGTTTGGAGTACGAACAGCTGCAATACTGCTGGCAGCCAGCCAGCGGTCTCGTTGAGCAACCTGTACCGCTCAGTTCACACATGTGATTTTTGAGAACTTCTAGCCAATATTATAACGTGTCTGTCCATACCTCTTCGGAGGAGCTCATTTTGGCCCCCGTCAGTCCTGGCACCATGGGATTCATCAGATGAGCACGCTTGTCATAGCCCAGGGAGGGCAAGTACTGCAAATAAATGACAAATAACACCATAAGTTAGCAAGGACCACTCACACCTGCTTATCGTCGCCGTCGGGTGGAAACCTTGTCCAAAACCATCATATCCAATGTAGTTATAATTTAGTCACACAAAAAAACCCACAGACTTAAAACCCACAGACTTTCACTTTCACAATATTTCAAAAAAAAGGTCACAGTGTCACAATGCAACACATTGTGAGCTTGTAGAATGTAGAATGTCTATTTTTGCTACTTTAGCACAAAGCTGTTGTGCGACAAAGTAGGGAATTAATTTAGAAAAGAAAAACAAAAAGTTTTGTCCGATGTTTTCAGTTTTTGTAAAACTAATACTTATAATAATACTGATAATGTGTCACTACGTTTTGTTTATAAAAAATGAGATACGTTTAAAAAGGGTTGGCAATAAAAGCTTCGGCTTCATCCTATACCTTTTCACTAACATTGTGTATGTATACAAATATATGTTTGTATGTAAATGTATTATTTTAAATGGACTGAAATAAAGTTTACTACTCATATAAAAAGTTTTAAATATGGATGAGACAGCCTGGGCCATGGCTCAGTGGTCCAGGCACCTTGGCTGGTAATCCAGTCTGGCAGTGTGCCGCGGGTTCGACTCCCGATCCCGACGGCCTTTACTGCATGTCTTCCCCCCATCTCTCTCCCCATTTCCTGTCAGCCTAATGTCTGTCCCTCCATAAAATAAAAGGCGAAAGCCACAAAAAAAAATTTTTTAAAACAAATATATATGGAGGAGACACAAGGTTTCTTCCCAACAGCAACAATATAAACATCTGACTTAACATGAGATAAATGACTAATTCTGCTGCAAAAGGCACACCAAACATGTCAAAGAGAGTAAGAAAGTAGAGTGTGTATTGGGTTGAAGATAATTTAAAAGGATATGAGAAACCTTCTCTGCCAGACAGAAAATCTTCCTCTGGTCAACTCCTCCAAACTGAGCATCCACCTTCAGGTACTCCTCATCAAGAGCCTGAGAACAAAGACAACACACACATCTACTTTTAGTCACTAAAATGACACACTGACTGAATAACTTCGACTGGTGGAATGCAATTAGCTATTAATCAGTTATGCCCCAAACCCAGCACATTTGCATTTTGGCAGAGGACTGTTTTCAGCAGCGTTTTTGAGTCTGGCTTTTTGCAATTACATCATAATGGCAGTCTATGGACTTTTAATGTTTGCTTAGAGCACTTTTAACAGAGTGGCAGCCAAGTCTATGGACGTGTTTGTTTACAGCAGTCACAATGTCAAGTCGCTCACAGAAAGAATCCAATGTGAAAAGGTTGTCATTATCAGCGTTCATATAACACAGACGCTGCAGAGCAGCGTCTGTGCACTTATGCTTGATTACAGAGGTCCACAGAGGACCAGAGTTTGCATGTATCAGTGACAGCGTAATTTGACTCGATGAGCTTAACGGCAGTGTATGAAGACAGAACTGTTGCTTTAAAATCTATCATTTATATAGTTAGTAGTGAGTTGTGACTGTTAGTTACATCGTTTGGGCTTTACCTGTAGTCCAGGGTACAGCAGACCACTCAGCAAAGGATGCTCCACCTGTTTGACAACCTCAGCTCCAGCCTTCTTCGCATCATGCTCAGTGACCATGGATGACAAACGATACACGTCCAGCGTGTACTCTCTGATAGAGAGGACAGACAAGACAATACTGTTTTTATTTTCCTTTTTTACTGCAGAAGGGCAGTTGTATACAACATAGTTTCAGGAGTAGACCTCCTTCTTCTTAACACGGCCACTCCCCGCTCCCCTCACTATCTCCTCATCAACATCACCTGCCTTCTCTCATCAGCCGGCCAACCACAGTATAAATACACCTGTGAGCTGTCACTTACGTGTTCTTACTACTTCCGTGGTCTTGAACAGTCCCCCCATCCACCCCTACCACCTCCTTCTCCCCCTTCCTACTCTTTTCACCATCTCTTCCACCGAGTGTGAGTGAGTGAGTGGTAGAGGTTTTGGGTATTGGAATTTGGCTTTAGACATGGAGAAGCTTACCGGCTGAGCTGGAAGTCTGTTCCCTTGACAAACTTCAGTTTATCAAGCGGCACCCCAATGCTCTCCAGCATGGCCTTTATGACTTGTTCATAGTACTGCACCCGGAGCTGCAGCAGCTCCCAGGGAGCCTTCATATTGTCCAGGTAGGCATGCAGGTCTGCAAACAAGATTGTCACCTGCAAAAAAAGAGTGGGAAAAAATAATAAAGTATAAATAGAAATTGATAGAATACACAGCATGAAAACACAGTGAGAATGAGATGCTTCAAAATGTCAAAACCACAATAAAGTACACAATAAATAAACAAGCAATTCATTCATACTCTATTGTGCAACTACTGTACATCACAGACACATATCAAATTATAAATCAGGCACTTAAAAAAAAAGAATTGGTCATTTCATCGTCTACTCAGGCTTATGGCATGTGAACCAGAGTAATCTAGTAAAACAGTAGCGACACGCTTTGATCTCGCCGCAAAGCGGGGTGCTATGGGCTATTTAGATAGAATGAGCACTTCCGCATTCCATGGTTACAATGGGAGTCAACGATAGTGTCGCCACTCTCTTACTAGATTACTCTGAACACCGCAGACAGTTTTTAAGTTGCTCGAGTCAGTATTTAGATTGTTGATATTCATTTTATCTGCCCGGCCCCTTCCTATCCAAACCCATTGTACTGTAACTTCAAACTCCATTTTAACCATGATAGATTCATCCAAAACACCTGGTGACTGATATTGTCCTTCTAATTATCTAATACAAGAGATTCCCGTGTTTTTTCATTTACGGTTTTCATTTATTTTGTAATACTAGTAGTCCTTACCCGTTCAAATATATGAACACTAAATGATGTACAGTGTGGGTACAGCGATGTAATAGATCTTATTATTGATGCATGTATTTTGAGGTGTAATCAGTTTGGTGTCAAGAGGCACTTGCCCGTCAGGTGCATACGTTGATTAGACATACCAACAGTCCTACAGTCATTAGTCGCTCCTGACATGTGCTGCAGGTTTAAAAGTAACCTATGCTGTGGGTTTAAAATCACCCGTGGCTCCCGACTAGGGATGTTGAAAAAAGTTGAAAATCGACTCGATTATCGACTCATGCCTCCCGCGACTCAAAACGTATGAGTCGAAAAATCGTTTTTATTTGTATCATTATTTTTTCAGTCAGTCAGTGCCGCTCGTTGCATGCAAGTTTACTTTGAGCAGAGCGCTGTGGACCCCATCGTCCAAGGGTGTGTGCGTGTGTGTGTGGTGGGGGGTGGTATCATAGCAACACTGAATGATCTGTCCCATTGGTCGTGTGCTCGTATCATGAGCCAATGGCTGCAGCTCTGAGCTTCCCAGACCCAGCGCATCTACACATGCCGTAAAGTGAGCTGACAGCCACAGGTCTGCTCTGTTCTGAGCGGTGAGCGCTCTTCTCTTCTCGTGAAAAAAGCAGGACAGAGTTGTCAAATAAATCCCGCCGTCATTTATACTGTATTTATTATCCGACCCGACATTAAAATACGGAACAACGTGCGTCTCGTATCAGTTCATTACTCGTGACAGGCTGCAGACACTTGAGAGTTGGGACTATAGCGGCTAGCCGATAGCGCCGCTGCTCCTTCAGTTTCGTTGTTTACAAAATAAAGTTTATTTTGTATTATTGGGATTTGATCATTGTGCAAATTCTAAACATATGGATGCAGCTGCAGAAGTTGTGTTGCTTAAAGGAATGCATAGTTGCGTTCTCCTCAACTGCTGCGCAGCAACAAAAAAATATAAAAATAATGAAGAAAAAAAAGGAAAAAAGTCGTTCGACACGTCGATTTTTGGCCTCGATTCGTCGATTGGCCAAATATGAGTCGTTTGGCATCCCTACTCCCGACATGTGCTGCGTGTTCAAAATAACCCGTGGCAGGTTAAATATCACTGTGCCATCCGCGTGCGGTTAGGGTTTTGGGTAGGGTCTTGGACTCATATGACAATATATAAATACTGAATCAAGCAACTTAAAAACTGTCTGGGGTGAACACATAAGCCTGAGTAGACGATAAAATGACCAAAAGTTTTTTTGAAATAACCTTTTAAAGGTCTACCCACCTCACAGCCTGCCTTGAGGAAGTCTGCAATCTTGGACATTGGCACAAAATAAGCGACATGGGGTTTGCCTGTAGTGGCTGTTCCCCAGTAGACCTTGAGTTCTCTCTCCTTGAGAACCTCCTTAATTTTGTCCTCGCCAAGGAACTCCTGTAAAACACACACACAACCAAATCGAACACTTAAAGACGTAGGGAAATGAAGAATATGGACATTTCATTTTGTAGTTCCACTCTGAACGGAAAGATGTTCAACCAATCAGAACGTTGCATCCCTCCAGGCAGTCCAGGGTATGGGACGCAGCTCCGCTACATGTGTGTGCACGACGCGTATATCTCGTTTGTGTCCGAGCATAGGCATGGTAACGCCCCACCTGCTTCTGATTGGCCTACCAACACTGCCTGTCTTGACTGTCCTCCGAGGTGAATATAGCTATGCTCGATAGTCTGATGCGAGGTTACTCCGTGGTGGGAAATAGATTAATAATACAAGTACGGTATGATACAAGAGAACTAACCTGTAACTTTTATTTTTGTAGAAGAGGCAAACTAATATTGTTTATGCCGTTTGCTTTGATGGAATTATTGATTGAACATGTGTGTTCTCAATAAAGTATTTGTGTTGATTAATATGTAATTTATACAGTGTAAACTTGAAACATTATTGTACTGTAAAAAGGTCTCTTTTCCCTTCATCTTTATCTTTTTAGTATAATAGTATTAGTTTACAATAATTAGATTAATACACGATAATCAACACTAACACTTTATTTAGAACACACCAAAAACAAATCATATAGTACACTGTACGTGTTCAATCAATTATTCAATCAAAGCAAACAATATTAGTTTGCCTCTTCTACAAAAAAACGTACAAGTTAGTTACAAGGCTGCATTCTGTCGTGCGTGCCAAGCTGTCATTCTCTTATTTCTCAGTCACCACGGAGTAAATAAACCTCGCATCTCGTGGACAGTCAAGACGGGCAGTTTCTGTAGGCCAATCAGGCGGGGCGTTACCATGCCTATGCTCAGACACAAACGAAATATAAACATGCACGACGTGTGCGTTAAGCTTGTTTGTTTACGTCACAGAGAGACGGGCAGCAAAGCTCGTGGCTTATTTATAACCTATAATATTTTCAGATACATATTTTAGCGTGCTGATTAAGTTTATGAGTAATACCCTGTCTGGATGTCATCTTGAATGAGATTAAAAACGTAGTAGTAGTTCTGTAAACAACAACAGCTGTGTTGAAGGACCGTGCAGCGATGGGAATAAAACAGGTGAATGAAATCAAGCTTAATTTGCATTCATGCAGGACTTGACACGTGACACGTTTTCGTTCAAAGGAAGTAATTACAATTTGATTTTATGGACTTTTGATATAAAAATACACAAAAATGGAAATGTTCCCATTGTTGCTCATATGACGACCACAGATATAGTCTAAGATATGGGGAAAAGGGGAAACCAGGCAAGTACCTAGCCAAAGGTCAAGTTTACAAAGTATTGAGGGTTTAAGTCATTCAATGTCTGAAAGCACACGTTTAACATGAATTCACTTTGTAGTGCTGGTCCCTGCTTCATCTTATCTTAGGTAAGGGTAAAGGGGTCTTTGGCCTGAAAAACATTGAACCCTGTTATAGATTCTACTACAGATTTGAGGAGCAGAGACAACCAGCCCCCCCTCAGAAACCCCTAGCAACACCAGCTATCTATATGCTGCTGCATTGTCTGTAAGGAACATCTTATGTACTGTACCTGTACACAAGATGTAACAATAAAGTACAACCATGAACCTATAGAAGACACCAGTGTCTTGTCATCCAAGTATCCACTAACTCCAAAAGAGTTTGCAATCCAAAAATTTATGTTTGTAATAGGTATGTGTATGTGTGTCCGTGTCCATGGATGAGCTGTCGGTAGGGCTATCAAGGGTGTCGCCTCGGTAGTTTTGAAGATGCACGCAAGCCCACACAGCCATTCGCAGTGTCACAGCTTGAAATAACAATGGCCTGGGATGCATATGAATATGTCAACCTGCTAAGTAGCCTACTGTAGGTGTCAGATGTTGTCTGAAGTAGAGTTGGATACTAATACTTGAACTAATTAAATTACAGAGGTGACAGTTGCAAGGTAAATGCATAATTATGACAACACTAAAGTGTCCTCAAGTAAACAGAATACATTTTGAAATATAGTCAGTATATTGTGTGTAAGAGCCATGAATTGGTTTATTATGTTTGGTCTATGAAATGATGTTTGATCTATGAAATGAGTGGGCTGTCACTGGTGATTAACGTGGATGATTGACGGGCATAGGGGCGGACCTGATTCACCTGATTCATTCAATACCTCACATGTTCACCTGCTTCTCACACAGTGAGAGAGAGAGGGGGTGTGTGGGAAGCCGCACTTCTGTTGACCGCTTTATACCGCTTATTTTGCTTTATTTTATTTACTTTATTTACGTTGGATCGCTGTGACTACTTTGCTTTATGTTTGAGCACCGTTTGAGTTAAGCACCTGCCTTTAATAAAACACCTTTAACGCATCGTTTTGGACCCAGCGAAATCCTTTTGTTTGCGGAGCGCGTCTGACAACCTGGCCCATCCCATCGCCTCTCAGCAACTTATTTATACATCAATCTCCCGTAGTCGCTCAACATTGTGGAATTTGTGGGTTAATAAATACTTTCTTTTTTGACGAGAAGACAGGTTGAGCAACAAACCAAAACTCGAGAACACTTTAATAATAGGCCTACATTATTACTATTATAATAATTAATAAATAGGCCTACATTAAAGAGATTATTTCAATCTGTGATCGCTCGCGAGCGTGTGGGCGCAACATAGCCTCACTGTTCAAAACTCCACAGTGCATGTCTCACCTGTAGGTTCCTTGTTATGAGGTTGAACTTCTCATCTGGACTTAGCTCTGCCATGACTCTCGATGATCCTAAATAACGAAACACACATGATGAAATCATCAAACATTATCATCAGAGCCAGTAGCCCCTTTTTTCAAGGCCCTCGGTTTTCTGTATTTTAATACAGAACCAAGGCCAAGGGTCCTGATAGGGGCTACAGAGCCAGCAGACAATGTATCCATGTATCTGTGTGTTTAATTGATTTCAATCTGAACTTTGATTGATTGAATACTTTATTAGTCAGAATAAACAGCAGACATTTAAGCTAAAAGGATAGCACAAACAAAAAAGGTCCTGGGGAGTCAGGACTTGTTTCCATTGTGGTCCTAGGTATAAATCAACATAGCATAATAAGTTAATAACGCAATAATTATAATACATATCAACAACAAACACAAAAAAACAGTTAAAAGACTATATGTAAAACTACAAAGGATAAATAGGGGGGAGAATCGGCAGTGAATGACACTCTATGGGGAAAAATGTGTGTACCTCCCCTATTGTGGCACCTAAATGAAAGTATTCTGCTTTGTGGTAAATGGCACAATGATAAACAAAGTGGCTGTGTCTAAGGGTTGCTTTAAACATCCTCTGCTGTGGTTGTTGCATTATCTTAGGGTCCCTGGCAGGGACCTTAAGACTTGTTTACATCAGGGTTCTCCAGGGACTCCCTGCACACTAAACACGTCCAGTGTGCAACCACCTTTAGTGCTTGTTCTGGTATTATCCTCGTAGCAGTTTTTTGCATCGACATGTACTGTACTTTCATTTGAACTGTACCCAGGGCCATTCTACAAACGGTGAATACATTTTCAATCAATCAGCCATAGCCAATCAATCTGGACCCTGTTGTAAACAAGTGTAATGCTTTATCATGGTGTCGAATACAAATTTCAATCAATCAGCCATATCCCATATGACACAAATGTAACCATTTGTACACTCTCTGTCTCTCAGAGTTAAATTAGCTTTGATTTTCCAATATACATTGGGGGTCACAGAGATATAAATTCCATTAAATGGGGGTCCGTAGACTAATATGCATGTCAAACTCGGGGCCCTTGAAATTATACGGTTGAGAATCACTGCCAGTACTGTAATAATCTTATTTTATCCCACTGGAATATATTTTCAAATGGGAGGGGGCTAATTAATTATTAGTGTCTTATTATTATTTGGGGGTCCTTGACATGAAAATATTTGGGAACCACTGCCATATGGAACATGATACATATGAAATAATATCCACTCAAGCTTATTTTATATTGTTTTTTATACTATTTTATAGACGGTGTCGCTTGCCGACGAAAACAGAACTACAACAGACAAAAGACAAAGACAGACAAGACCGACTTGTCAGCAAGCGACTTCACTAACAGACAGTCCACATGCATCATGCTAACTGGATTAGCCGACACGTTGAAACTACTGAATGGACAGGCTAGCAGTGCACACTACTAGCCATGTGTATATGTGTACTGTGTGTGCCATTAGTAAAGGTGTATACGCGTCAGTAAGATAGATCATATATTACTCTAATGAAGACTAAAAGAGCCATACATGATTCAGCATCACCTGCTAACTTACCGTAAAGATTAATTTCTCACCGTCAGTTAAGTGTTGCATCAGCGCTTTGGCTCTGTGATCGACTCCTCAGGCACTGAGGCAGGCACTGCGCCCAGGCCAAAGCAGTCGAGTTCAGAGCACAGTCTTAGGCTGCTACTCCCCGCCTGCGCCACTAGATGGCAGACGTACACTATTGTATTGCAATTGCAATACAGTTATTGTTGTGCATTATTTATTCAGCATTTGAGCCACGTGCCACCACTACATGATATTTAGCCTCTCAGACCCAAAACTTATAATTAGAATATTTTGTTAGATTTTTGGCCACATTTCCATGCTGGATTGATGTGGTACCATTATGAGAGATAACAGGCAAACATCAATCAAAATATTAATTCTTCTAACTCTTGAGAGCATATAAAGTGAAATTAAATGCCCATTTGGTTTCATTTTACACTCTCAAGAGTAAAAGATCTATAAGGCTACATTTGGTTACTAACTCCATCATTTAGCTGGGAGTGGGGACCACCTAGAACCCCCTCAAGGACCACTGGTGGTCCCTGGACCACTGGTTGAAAACCACTGCTGTAGTACACAGGATAGCCTTGCTCCCAGCCAACCATCACAATGTCAAATTTAATTGGCTATTTTGTCAAAAATGTTTTTTTGTTGTTGTCATAATCATACTTAATTATATCCTTCAGCTTCTTGTTTGTGCCCCAAAATGACTGGATAATGGATCTACAGGTTTATAGCAATTCAATTGTAGAAATATTATACCTTAATTGTTGAGTGTTTAAGCGTGTTATAATCATGTATAGGTATATTTTAGATTCATACTTAAAAAAAAATCCAGTCTTAAATACACCTGGAATAACATCAAAGTCCATTTTAAACTTTTTTTAAACTAAAAACATTTTTCACCGTTGGCTCCTATATGGAAGAACCCAGATTTTCTTCCCTCATGTCAGGACCCTTTTCAGGGTTTGGCATGATACGGGACTGGACCAGCTTGCTAAATTATATAACAGAGGCATAATGGAGTCATTTGAGAGTCTAAGGAATAAATATTCACATTCAGTCACATTTCTTACATTTTTTATAAATCCGTCATTATGTAACAAAGAACATGCAAGCCCCTAGGACATCCTTCCTAGAAAATATTCTTACACAACCTGTGCCAGAAAGATTTATTTCCCATCTGTATGAATGTTTTGATGTAAGTTCAAACAACTCCACTGGTCATATTCGAAGGCAGTGGCAGATTGATTTGGAATGTCAGATAGAAGACAATAATTGGACACTACACTTACTATTTTGAGTTGCAATAATGATAGAGAAAGACAATTCAAAATTTTACACAGACTACATATCACACCTCTACTGAGAAGTGATGCGCCATCCTGTTGAGAGGGTTATCTAATAGTCCAATAAACAGGCTGTACACTTAAAATTATGGATTCACAAGATCTGGCATTTATTGATTGCCCACAATTATCCCAAATTGAATGGTCATGTGATATATACATGTGAACAGCAAAGACACATATGAAAGCAAATACGACCTGTTACGTCACGAATTCGGATTCGATCATTATCAGTCCACAGATTTGGGGCCCCGCGAAGCACAGGACATGCAGAGAGCTTGTCTATCCTGGAGAATTCTGGCACGTCACTCTCTGTCCTGACACTATATAGAAATTTGTCTTGTCACTGAGTGACCTTGCTTGGGCACAGCTTGGCCGCACACTCTTAAAAGTAAGGGTGCTTACTTAACGAGTGTGTAATATCCCACCAGCCTCTCTTGGTCAAGACCTGTCATTGACCACACCAATCAGGTCAGAGATAAATGCCTACCCCACTACGGTTATATCATTCAAAGGGCGCGCCGCATACGTGACATAACATATTTTTCGAACTTGAACAGAGCGTGCATGGGGTAGGGGAATGATACTGGAGTCTTATGCCACCACTGGTCTGTGTCCATTCCCTGTCAAGGCCCACAGTCCAGTGGTCGTGCACTCCAGGTGGGAACAGCTTAGATAGCCAAACATTGAATTCATGAGATTAGCACGTCTAACAACTAAAATTACCTGATTAGCAATCATGTGAATCACTCATGTAAAATGACATAGGTATAATCTCTATGGGGTTAATCGGGTAAATCAAAATCAATCATACGACTCACTGTAATTGGGTGGCACAATGTAATTACTTATTCCAAGTGACCTACGACACGGGGTTGAAATCATGTTTACTCTGTGTGATTAGTAAGACCGCACTTGCTGTACTATGATTGTATGACATGATAAAAGACAGCTGATTTTGGTAATGTTATACCCATATATGACATTGTAAATAAACTACTGATTGGTTGAACAACTTCAATGTACTACACATAAAAAAAAAATACTGGGTCAAGTTACTCCGGCCAGTCCCTCGAGCAATGATGAATCCAAGTAGACAGGGAAAACCACTCCCTATTTTAGGGGTCGTGGAAAGCCTGGCACTATGGGTGGGGTAGTCCCACACCATACCGTTCGGCCATGTTTTCACCTTTGAACTCGGGCTGACTCTCGTAGAACAATATGGAAATTTTGGGTCCCATAACCCACACACTGTACTGTGGGTACAATTCCCCCCCATGGGGTATCAAGCTTGGTCTCAGGCTCTCAGCTCTTCTAACTGTAATAAATGTGACACAGAAGTTGGTACATATGCACATATGCTTTGGAAATGTACAAAGATACAGGTGTTTTGGAATGAGGTGAAGAATGAGCTGGACACCTTGCTTGGATATAATTTGAACTTGTCACCTCTCCAGTGTGTACTAGCAGCTAAGGTATCCAGTGCAAGGACCAGATACAATGGCGAATTGGTTGGAATACTCTTATACATAGCGAGAAAGACTATACTCAAGCTTTGGATTCATAGAGACGTTCCTACACTGGATGATTGGTACAGGGAGGTAATGACTGTGGTTACTCTGGAGAAACTGACTTATCTCCTCCGTGATAACAGGGAAGGGTTCACGAAGGTATGGGAACCAGTCTTAGATACAGTGGGCCCTTCTAGACTGCACTTCAATGTACCTTATTGAACGGTCGTGAATAACAAAGACTCTGGTGACCTGTAATGTACAATCATGTCAAGACTGTGGTGTACTCGTTTTTTCTTTTTTTTCTTTTTTTACTGTGCACAGTAATGTCCGTATTGTGGTTGTTTTCCTATGTTGTGTTGAAACAAGAAAAATGTGTGGTTCTATATACATTGAATGGCGATTGTTCAGCTGTGAAATGTCAGAGCCTCAATAAAAATACATTAAAAATATATATATATTTTCCAAATATTGTAATATTTTAACAGTTTGGAAAAATAGACAATTTAACACTGAGGTGCCCACTCCTCTATGTAGCCTAGCCTACATGTAACCATTCAGGAATAAATACTGAGCCATGGATGAAACTTAAACCAAAGTGGCACCAGTTTGGCTACCAGCATGTAGAGTTGGGTGGTGTTAGCGCTGCTAAATCAACAAACACAATGTCCACTTGGAGAGAACAAGGTGTTCAAATACTGTGTTAGTGAGCCTGTGTCCCCAACTCCCTTTATATGCAAACTGATAAGATGCCAAGAATGGTGAGACCTTTAAAGGAGATGTTTTAGCATTAAGGTTTTCAGTGGTGTAAAGCAGTGGTTTTCAACAAGTGGTACCGGGACCACCAGTGGGCCTTGAGGGGGTTCCAGGTGGTCCCCAACTAAATGGAGAGTTGATAAAGTAAACGGACCCTTATAGATCTTTAACTCTTGAGTGTAAAATGAAACCAATGGACCCGGTCCATTTGGTTTGGTGGTCCCTTTTTGAGTGGTGTAGCCACTCCAAAGAACAGCAATGTCCCTATGTCCCTATATATATCCATTCCTAACCTATGTCCCGATGTTTAGAGTATCAATAGGGGGTGCTGTTACACCACTCGCTTCAGACTGGTCTGGCAAACGTTACTCTTTAACCTGCTTTTTACTAACACTAACATTACAAAGATGCCCAGAACATCAGGATGAACCTGTATGGTTTATGGCTGCTCCAACAGTAGTGGCAACATGCCCAAAAATTTGGTCTCGGCCACCGCAATGGATATTGACATTCCGTTTTTTTATTTTATGTTGCCACTACTGTTGGAGCAGCCATAAAATACACAGGTTCATCCCGATGTTCTGGGCATCTTTGTAATGCAACGTTAGTGTTAAAAACCGGTAAGAGTAACGTTTGAGGCAGACTAACATCAGTCACTCTACAGTTCACTGTAGTAGAAGAGGTGCAGGTTTACCCCGCAGCTAGGTCGTCTCCGCCTACAGGAAATAGGTAAGCTGCGACCATGAGACCCGTTTCTGAATTCGTCTATATAGTCTATACACAATATACAGATACACAAAGTATGTCAAAGTTAAATAATTAATTCCGACAGCTCACTTCATTATGAATCAGTATTTATTAACAATCAACATTTCTTTCATATTTTAATCTCAAACATTGTTTCTTAAATAACTACAGTACATCAACGGACATCAGTTCATTTCACTTGTCGTCACAAATATCAAAGATATTTACACACTGTACAATATATACATTATGCACAGGAGGCATGTATACACAAGACTTGTGTGCTTTTCACAGATTGATTAAAGCTCACATATGTTTGCCACAGCCTCAAGAAAGAGACAGGAGGGAAGTTGTCCAACAGTTTCTTAAAACAATACAGACGACAAAGAATATTAAAAATGGCACCATTCTTACAGAGGGAGAAGCCTAATTTATAATTTGCATGCTTTTTTTTGCAGTAAATATAAATTATTTTTCGGCAAACGTCTCCTTCATGCCTAATTTATGCTTCGTAGTTCGTAGGGCACCGCATGACCTAAACACTCAATGTGTAGCAGATGCAACGAGTTGAGCTTGGATATTTTAGGGTGCACGTTAACATGGCATGGGACAAAAGTATAAATTGTGCTTAAGTAAGACAAATAATTAATTAGGCTTAGATGGCACATGTCTACTAAGGGCCAAAGCACCCTTTAGAGGGAAATAAACATTGAGGAAAAGTGGCAAATAGATGACATCAAAAAACATTTCCCGATAACCCTGTCGTCAGAATCAACAAGTAACATTATGTATAACATATGACTGCACATGTTCCATATCCGAGATATGAAACCCTCTTTTTTCCCTATGAGATGAATTGAGAAGTAATCTAGCCATTCCTTTAACTGTACATTGATTTTGAAACGTTGACACACAACGCACATACAAACGTCAAAAAATACAAAATTCAACAAAATCCCCAACCTCCTTTTTTTCTTTTTTTTTTTACATTTCTTTCCTTCTACAAAATTATGTGCTTCCCTTTCTTTAATGCAGATGGAGGGGAGGGGATTAGCTTCGATAGAGGACATGCATTTAAAAGGCCCATGAATTTTACCAATTAAAACGTTTTCTCCAACCTTTGAGACTCCTCAGATTAATACATACTGTACATAACATTAAGTCTCCCCTCTACTTCATTCAAAACTTGCTCATTTGGAATAATCTTGGATGCCTTGAACAGGTTAAATACTGTGGAAAACGCGACCTTCCAGCAAACGTGAACTCAAAAACACTAAAATCAATACTAATAAATACTTAAATAATAATATCAGTTGCACTTACGGATCCGCTCAATAAAGTAAATATAAAAGACAATAATCCATGTCTGGTCTTCAGTAGCTGTGCTATAAATGTAAATATTATTGTTGCTTCATTCTGTCAAGTGCTTGACTGTGCAAAAAACTACTGTCCTACAGTATCTTAGTGGTTTCGATACAATGTTAGGGCAATTAAAACTACTAGTGAGCACAGCTTCTACACAGTGCAACCACTTCTTTAAAGACCAGATAGTTTACCATCTCTCTCTTGAGCAAAGTCAGTAGAAAGGGGACAGGGAACTGGACGTGCGCACAAAAGTAATTGTTTGAGCTTGTTCTAGAGAAGGTCAACGGAATTATTAAAAATGTCGATGCTGGATGGGTACCAACCAAAATATGTTTGCAGCTTGGTTCCATTTAACCAACATTAGAAGGCCATATTGAGTATCAGATGGTCTAAAATGATACAAATGCCAAAAATAACACTTTAGAAATGGGATAGAAACACTTCCAATAGACTTAAAACGTGTTTTATAAATAATCTATCAAAATGTATCAGAATTTGTGAAATTTGTAAAAAAGTAATGAAATTAAGGCATCATTACCATTGTTACCAAGTTCTCATGTAGGCCCGAATACACCTCATGGAGTATTTTTTGTGCAGTACTCAAGGTTGTGAATTTCCAGCATGATCTGTGATAAGGTGTATACAGTATATGTCTATTGGGATAGAATAGAACCAATGTTGGCAGTGACCACAAAATGCATCGACATCACAATTCAAGATCTTGTGCAACTTTAACCCAAAAAAAAAAAGAAAGAAAATAGGCCAATCTCAAAAGCATTTGTAAAACTCCCAACTAGTACTTTGTTCAATGTACAAAGTTTTTTAAGTTGGCATAATTGGCAATAAACGTAGATATGGTGGCCTTTAGACCGTGTCACAGTTGAAGAGAGTCAGATATGTATTCCAGAAAGGCGATGGCCAGGCTGTAGCCATGACATTACGTCTTTAAAGAAAGATCTGAAGACATTTAGGAGCAGCAATGTTATTGGACAAGGCAGTGTCACTACGATTCGACAGGTCCACGTCCATTGGTCCCGCCCAGTGCAAATGGCAGTGAGTCACCCGATTGGTCCATGGGTTTCAAAAAGAAAAAAAAGGTTCTAGGCAATGTTGGCCAGCTCTGTCGAGTCTGTTTCAGAATCTGCTTCGCTGTCCCTGCAAGAACAAACGTTTCTTTACTATGGGATTCGCTAAATAGGGGAGTAAACACACAAGCACCAAACTATATAGTAAAAAAGAAAGAAAAAGAGACAATCTACAAGCTCACAACGTGCCCTGATGCGATGTGTCGTGAGCTTGCACGATTGGCTATTTTTGACATGCGACACCGGTGGGGAAATAAATATAACAAATCAAGCAGACTTTAACAACAGCCTTACCGTAGTTCCTGGAGCAGTTTGCGGTTGCCTTGCCTCCTTTCCTCATCAATTGGATAAGAGTAGAATATAACCAAGCCAATCAGAATGAGGATGATGGGCGCAGCGGAGACCAGCACTTTTAGGGTTATACCGACCGCCTCTGGTTGTGAACAGCCTCGAGTAATGTAGCCTGCAAAACTAAAAATATGATATGAAAACTATTATATACAACTATTATATTACATCATCGTAACTTAAAACAAGCTATAAATTGTGCGGAGGGATTATATTACATCATCATAATTTAAACGCAAAGCATCCAGGAGGTTGAATGAATATATATACAGTATATTTTTTTTAATCTCCCAAAAAGTGTACAACAGAGGTCTCCTGTCTTGATGGCAGACCATCACATGACAGATCAAAAGGCCATCATTCTACAGTAAGTCTAAACATGTGATGCACACACACTATCCTATTACTTTACTCATTGAGATGAATGGGTATAAGAAGAACTTTGAAGTGGGATTTGTGTCAGACTTCAGTTGGTTAATGGCAAGACCTCCCGACTTGTTTTGAAGGATTAATGGTGCAGATTTTGGGTGACTGTGTGTGTGTGTGTGTGTGAGAGAGAGAAATAGTGAAAAGTAGCAAGAGTCGCATGAAAAGTCAAAAATGTATCTACAAGCTCACAATGTGATGTAAGCTTATAGATCTGCTCTTTCTGACTCTTTTGTGCAACACTGGAATACAAAATATGAAATAGGGCATTCATTTCTGGAAAAAATAAAAGTAACAAGGTTTCGGCCCGACAGTGATGAGTGACTTACTCTAAGCTCAGTGTAGAAATGCCCAACGAAACTCCAGATGCAAATTTGGTAAAGAAGACGTAGAATGAGTAGAAGATGGCCTCATGGCCGGTGGAGTCAGGGTTGGCCACCTTGAAGTCATCGACCACATCAGGAAGCATCGACCTACACGTACAGAGAGACGCCATCAGTAAGATCACACCATAACCAAATCTATAGCTTGAACAAATGGAGTCAGCATGCGTGTGTGCATGTGTGTGTGTGTGTGTGTTTGTCACTGACTGACCATGGCAACAGGAATGCTGCGGCCACGCTCACTCCAGCAGCAAAGGAGACGACGTATGTGACATACAAGTTGCTCTTAACACACACCACCAGAATCATGAAGGGAATAACAGACTAGAGAGAGAAAGAGAGAGAGAGAGAGAGAGAGAGGTCAGTCATTAAACGAAGTTACTTCCCCAAAGCTTACAGCATTCTTACAGACACCAGATTGCTTGAAGTTACCGTAATGTCACTCTTCAAAATGACTAGAACACTACTACAGTAGAACACTGTTAAAACATAGCGAGTGGTTGGCGGGGTAATAACATCACTGCAGCCTTACCGTAGTTCCAACAAAAACAGCTGTCTTCTTCCCAAACCGAGTCAGGAACCACTGCCAGAAGGGGATGGTCAGGGTAGCCGAGAGCTGGAGGGGAAATAAAGAAAAACATTATTTTTTAACTGGTTATCCAACCATTTTGTTGACAAAAAACAGTGACAGAACAGCACTTAGTGGTTGTGGACAGGGTTCCACAGAAGTTTGTTTTGGGCTTTTTTGCAAGTGAACCCAATGCTCCATGTTATTGTGATATAACTACTAAAATGTATTCACAGAGGGACATTCAGGTGTCACAGCAGCAACAGCAAATATAAGTCTACCAAAAGTGAATCAACAAATACATGAACTATGCAACCAACCAAGTCAAGTATCCCCCAAAGGGATTAGCTGTCGTTTGGGGCATAACAATACTTCAAAATAATACTTCCAAATGTGTTGATGGAATGAAGAATATGTGACCTCTCAGAGGTGGAGAGAGTTGTATAGCCCTTCCCAAAACAAATCCTGGTTCAATACAATGGAAAGTTCAGAGATCATTATCTCAATGACATTAGTTAGGAGACAGGTACCCTTTGACCCCTGATGGCGCAACTAATGACAACAGTCCTCTGTGCCACACTAGCTTTCCACATTTGACTATGAACTGTGAAGCATCCATCCATCCATCTTCAACCGCTTATCCGTAGTCGGGTCGCGGGGGCAACAGCTCCACTAGAGAGCTCCAGACTTCCCTCTCCAGAGCAACATTAGTGACTTCCTCCTGGGGGATCCCAAGATGTTCCAAGGCCAGTGAGTCTATGAAATCCCTCCATCTGCACCTTGGTCTGCCCGGGGGTCTCCTCCCAATGGGACTTGCATCGAGGACCTCCATAGGGAGACGCCCGAGAGGCATCCTAATCAGATGCCCGAACCACCTCAGCTGGCTCCTTTCCAGGCGAAGGAGCAGCGGCTCTACTCCGAGTCTCTCCCGCTTGACTGAACTTCTCACCCTATCGCCAAGAGAGATGCCAGCCACCGTCAGAGAAAACTCATTTCGGCCGCTTGTATTCGCGATATTTCAGTCATGACCCAATCTTCATGACCATAGGTGAGAGTAGATTGCTTGGTAGACAGAGAGCTTTGCCTTCTGGCTGAACTATTTTCGTCACAACAGTGCAGTACAGCTGTGGAGCATAATTATTGTTAATGCTGCAGATATTCTAAAAATGTTATGTTGTATGCCATTTAGATAGCATGTCGATTAGAGTACTTATGCTAGGTGTAATTTACCTAGTATCCTATTTTCTCTGAAGCACTAAATTGTTCTCTTTCTTGTTTACTTATTACGCGACTATTTACACTGTTGACATGGGTTCAGGCCACACTAGATACGAGTATCTGCGATGGCTAAATTGTAGTTTCCCCCCCCCCCCCCCCCCCACCGTGCTTTTGAATAATTGCCATCGTTGTCATTACCATCAGCAAACTTGGCAGGCATCTCCTCTGAAAATCACCACCTCTGTGATAATAAACAACATTATAAACAACAGCATATTATAGGGAAATTATCAATTTAACCGTGTATACTTTGTTGACCAGGGTCCCCCAGGGGGACATGGTTGGCCACCTTTTCCCCTGTACAACACCAACATTCACTTCACTGAAAGTAGCCGATCCACAAGCACACAATGTTAACGCCTCACTGAGTTTCCTCAATGAGCTATATGCACACAGAATAACTCTTCCTACTTCCGGGCCACTTGCCTATTTCCTTCACAGGCTCTGTGCCATTTAGTGTGCAGTGGTTCTCAAACTTTTTAATTTCAAGGACCCCCATAACTCTGGGAGTGTACAAATGGATGGTTCTAATTGTACACTCTCAGTTACACACCAACACAAGAACACTTTGAGACCCACTGGTGTAGAAGAGTGTTTCCAGTGAGCCAACATGCACAAAAGCAGCACCCTGATACCGTTTGACCAAAATAGAACTGAGCCTTCATTAGTAATATCGGTAACACCTGTGAAGGAAGTAGGGAAGGGGCCTAAATTCTTTCCAAAATGCCATGTGTGCATATAGCCCATTCAGTCCAGTAACTCCAGTTCAATTTGCCGGGCAGCAGGCCCCAAGAAAAAAGGTCACCCCCTGGCTAGCAACGTGACCTGGAACGTGCTTGTCTTCCCAAAGTGCCTCAAAGCAACAAACAGAAACACATGGTCCTTTTGTTTGTTTCCATCTGATGAGGCTCCCTCCCTACCGCCCCTTGGACAATGTTTCATTTGTACACCCTCTGCTCTTCCTGTGCGGCCTGGTATTTATCCACCCTCTGCCGTTCCCGTGGACTCCCTATTGAGTTACAGTGTCTTTCGATTATCTAATGCACTGGAAAAATAACGCCTACCGTGCCTCCGGTTTAATCCGACCTTTTCCCATGGTATTCATAACAATAACACGTATCATGAGGACTGTTCAGAAGTCAGCTTGATGGCTCTCTTTAACATTAAAGTTGAGGATTAGGGTCACTGGCATGAGATAGAGAAATCACAAAATAGTCAATTTATGAAATTAAAACTTCCATCGCTGAAAAGTCACCCTCTTTGACTGTGTAATCCTTTCCATAAAGTAAAGGATCAGTGCTTCAAATCTGTTCAACCTCGCTGACCCAAAGACAGTTTCTCAGCCTGTAAAGTTACAGTTTGGTAGCTCGCAGCTGAACGCAATGCCTGCCAGGATCCTGAACGCTTAAGATCGATGAACTGCATCTGTGTCACTTTAGCGTTTAACCACATTAACTATTATTTTATAGCTACTGAAAAATAGCAGATCTACAAGCTCATAGAGCTTGTAGATCTACAAGATCCTGCAGATCTACGAGCTTGTAGATTTTACTTTTTAATGAAAATATGGCGCAAATCTTTTAATATACATTTGTTCACAGCAAACATCTTTAACTCATATCTTTGCTTCTTGGAGTCCCTGTAACTAACTATTTTGAGATGCAGATCGGCAGCCAAATGCATATAATTTTGGAGGCCCTTGACATGAATACATTTAAGAACCAGATATAGAAACATAGGTTTTCCAGTTTTCCAGAAAACAGCATTCTCTCCCCCGACTTAAGAGAGCCAATGAAAGTATATCAAATCGAACAAAAGGACAGAGACTGTAAAAATGCCAATTCCCACAGCTGAGCAGCCCAACAGCTCTGCTACTGTATGTCTCTGGTGTCAGTGGGAATGGGCTGGCATTTAGACCTGCCAGTCCCGAGTGGTCACACATCACAGTAGCCAGGAGCCACTGGCTCTCACTGGGGAAGTGACTGGCCTGAGAGAATTGATGTCTTCCTTTGTCCATGCTAAGATAATGCTTCTGTTTTTCCTCTGGGTTGATCCAGGGTACATACTGTATTGCTGACAAACTTGGTCGGTACTGTGGGAAACCGTGCACTTATCCAGTTTGTCTGCACTGAAAATGTCATTGTGTGTGTGTGTGTGTGTGTGTGTGTGTGTGTGTGTGAGAGAGAGAGCGCAAAGAGGCTGTGTGTGCTCACCATGATGACCAGTAGAATGTTCTGGAAGTCATCTTTGAAGCCTAGTGTGTAGATGCAGAACGTTGCGAAGTTCCCCTCTAGAAGCTGTATGATAGAAGCACAGACGTGTTTAGTAAATTGACACACACACACACACACACACACACACACACACACACACAGAGGGCAGAAACTGTCAAAACGCTCCAAACATTTTACACAAGTGGCGGCTTAGCCCATAAACAAACATACTTTACATATACACACACACACACACTCAGCAGCCCTTTTCATATCCACAGAGCAAATCTGGCATGCTGCCTTACGAAGCTTTGGTTAGGTTTTACTACTATATAAAACTGTTCATTTAACCCTGAACTTGTGGAAATGGACACATTTTCACTGTGTATTGAGTGAGGTCACAGTGAAGCGGTGCTATGAAGCCGTAAGCATGAATGCATCAGTTATGCATGTGCGTGCGTGCGTACACGCTCACCATGAAGGCTAACGATGTGAAGAGGAAGCCCATGACCAGTTTGACGTAGGGTCCATGTCCCATCACCATCCTTATGCCCTGGAAGAAACCCATGGGCTTGCACCGGGGACGACTCTGGGCTTCTGTGAGGAGGAGCGGGAAGAAAGGAGAAGGGGACAAATATGAATTTCTTTTTCAAAATGTTTCAGTTTCTTTTAAAATCGTAAAGAACCAGCAGATCTACAAAGAAAGTTCTTTCACTCGTTCATAATTTTCACACACACACACACACACACACACACACACACACACACACACACACACACACACACACACACACACACACACACACACACACACACACACACACACACACACACACACACACACACACACACACACACACACACACACACACACACACACACACACACACACACACACACACACACACACACACACACACACACACACACACACAGTCCCTTCACTGGCTGTGGGACTTTAGAAGCATAGCAGCTAAGGGATGAGTGTCTTGCCTTTTTTCTCTCTCACTCCGAAGAAGAGAACGATGGCACACAGAACGTAGATGGAACAGATGGAACCAGAGGAGATCATGTAGGCAACTTTCTACAAGGAGAAGCAAGGTCAGAGTCCAGAGTTAATTGATCATTTATACACGAAAACACCTACTATATACTTCATACACTTTATCCCCCTTCCATGTGAAATGTGTCCTCTGCATATTTTAAACCATCCTAAGAATTAGGAGCAGTGGGGTTAGTGCCTTTAATACAGAACCCAGGGAGCAGTTAGGGGTCAAGTGTCTTGCTCATCGACACTGTGGAGATGACACAGACTGGGCGGGCTGGGGGCCAAACCCGCAACCTTTTAAATGTTTTTCTTTTTGTGTGGCTTTCGCCTTTATTTTATATTTTGTATGGAGGGACAGACAGTAGGCTGACAGGAAATGGGGAGAGAGAGATGGGGGGAAGACATGCAGTAAAGGCCGTCGGGATCGGGAGTCGAACCCGCGGCACACTGCCAGACTGGATTGCCAGCCAAGGTGCCTTTTGATTTGATTGCCAAATGGCCTCCCTCCACCTTCTCAGCTATGGCCGCCCCTGTCGTCACCATGTACTGTTGGCATTCTCATGTTGTGATTACGAACACAAGTTGAGTCACCAGCGGAAGTTTAGATATGGATGAAGTGCTCTAAGAGAGAGTGAGTGAGTGAGTGAGAGAGAGCGTGTGTGTACCGTGTGCTCCAGGTCAGAGTCGGTAGAATTGGCGCCGAGCAGGGAGGAATTACTATGGAGACAAGGTGCATTGGCCATGCCCACTATCTGCCCCTGGACAGCTGTACCAATCAGAGTGCCCAGAACCTCCACAGTCATCCCTGGTGTGAGGAGAGAGAAGGGAAGAAAAAGGGGGGGAGGGGGTTTAGGTCGATGTGACTCATACAGTGACCTCACACGACCTCACATGAGAGGTTACTTCAAACTTTAAACAATGGCCATTTGCGTTTGAACATCCTTTATTGCTTTAACCGTGCGGAAATGTTTCCGGTCATGATCTCACTAGTCTCACGTGGCCAGATTGTTTTCAAATGCTTCCGTCATACAATCTGGAGCACGGAAGCTCTGATCATGAGCAAACAATGAAGCGGAAGTGAAGCCTCCTCCCCACTTCGGTTTAGTCTTTACAGTCGCGCAGATTAATCCTAATATAAAGCGAAATCATCTAAGGATAATAACTTGCTGCCTAGCAGGAATAGATTTTTTTTTTTAATCAATGGAAAGATATTTTAAATATATTGAGCATTCGGAGATGGTGGAATAGTTGTCTGGCTATTATCACACTTACTGTAAGCGGTGGCCGAGTCTCTCTCCTTCTGCTCTGAGCTGATGAACATGGTGAGGGCGGAATAAGGCACATGGAAGCACTGGAGAGAACACAGGAGAAGATTGAGATTAAGACAATGTGCTTTTGACTTGTGCAGAGTCAACCGTGTGCAGAGCAGAACATTGGTTCATTATGCACAGGACAAGTGAAGGTGCAAAAGAGACTCCGTCTCAATGTGTTTTTACTGGTTAAAAAAAAAGTGTTTGTGTGTGGGGTGGAGTGTATCTCACTCACAGTTTGTAGGGTCTGGAAGAGGCAATAGAACACCAGGTACCAGATGACCTTGCCGTCCTCAAATGGGGGAACATACCATATGAGGAAGTAGGTCAGCACGGCGAGTGGAGTGGACAGCACAATCCTAGAAGAGATGACAAGAACACTCAACACAGTGAGTGATCAAGAACGTGACGCTACTCGAACACGTAATGCCAGCACAATAAGACAGTGAATAGAGGCAGGCCGCTCATCATTACATAATTATGTTGTCCCCGTAATCAACTCTAGTGTTGTTGTCATTCGCTTTGAGCCAAATGGCCTCAACTCAACTCTGCAGTTCTCAGATCTCACAACAAAGCCACACTTGAGTGAACCAGCTTGTAGCGGCACAGAACCATGTCATGTTGTTATAATTGGTAAGAGAGAAAAGGGGATGCAAACTATTCTTGGAACGGTTACAAACATGCATAAATGTGTTAGATTGCGGTTAAAGTAGGTGTGCCTAATGCCACGTTCACACGTTCACGCAAAAGATATAAAGAAGCAAAGCTACACAGTGCATCTGTAGCTTTGTATCTGAAGTTGAAACCAGCTCAATGTTTTTGTAGCTTTTGCAGCGGCTACAACCTTCGGATGTTTCTTCATGTCGCTGGCTTCCATGGAAAATGAATATTAGTCTGTATCTTTGCATCTGGCCGTGTGTCATGAATGGACAATTATATTTTGGTAGAGATTGGGGTTTTGTAGTTGCCTTACAAAAGGTTCAATTTTGTAGTTACCTTACTAAGTTCAATTGTTCCAAGAAAGAACTTGCTTATAAGCACATCACGTAGCTTTCTTCCCTGAGGTTATACTGCAAGTGTATGCCCGAAATTGGTTCAGGAGAGGCAGTTACTTTAACAGGGTATGTCCAGTATGCGTTTACTTAGGAGGTATGCCAAGAACTTTGAAGGATACACAATGTTGATATGAGTGAAAGCATGCCGTTCTAATCATCTCACCACTGCCAGCTCTTCGCAACTCTCTCCCCACCTAATTCTTCCAACTAAAATGGAAATGTCTGTAGCCACTTCCTGCCCTACAAAGCTTCTTCCCGTCCATCGCCTGAGCTGTAATCAGCCAATCAGATGAAAGTATGCATGTGGGTCACTGGCAGACACCACACATGCAGGAAGTGCAGTGTAATTCCTCAAACAGAAGTTGCATGGGCTTAGAAACCATCAGCCAAGAGGATATGATGAAATTGCCAGGTCAAATAAGGAAATGAAGGTTGTAGTGTCTGTGTCTTATTTTCCTACAACCAACCTGTACCCTGATCCTTCATGACGTAGAATACATGAACAGTCATGGCTCTGGCATGTTGTGAATAACGTGCCAATAATAAACCAGGACAGACAGACCAGTGCGTGGGTAACACTATGTGGTAGAACAGCCATCGTCTTTCAAAGCAACCCTGATTTCAACAATTAATTTCCCCCCGCGTGTCCAATCCCTTTAGACCAGTTCTCAACGTTTTTGTCTGGGGACCCCCAGAAATGCTTTGGTCTCTCGTCTTTTTATATATGCCGAATAGGGAGGCTAGGGTTAATGTGTTAATCAACCAATCATAAAGCCTGGAACTTCATCATACGACAGTGCCACATGCTGAAAATAGCCAATCAACAAGCTGAGCAACCATATCCATTTTCAGCAGCCTTTAGATGTATTACATTACTTCCACCTGTGAGTGAGATTACAGGTCTGGTACAATGGGAGGCATGGTGTGAGTCAAAGCTCCGTAATGCATGTGAAACTGAAGCGCGTGAGAGAAGGAGTGCCCTCTGGAGGTAGAAGATTCAAAGCCTACCCTTATCAAGGGAGCGGCGACCAGTAGCTATGATTATTTCCATGGCCAGTTTCCTCTCTTTGTAGATCAGATATCTTCAGCAAGGACAATTTTGTAGAGGGGAAAAAGGAGGTGGCCTATTATAAAACGCGGGGGGACACCACAATGTGAAATTATAGATATGCTTTAGAAAGTTTAGACGAGTATGCTTTAGAGTTAGACGTATATAACCAGTGGCAGACACTGTAATGTCAATCCTAGCATCACATTTCTGTTTTCTAAAATAGCAGCGCTGACTAGGAGTCTGGTTGACTTTTGTCCTAGTCACTAAACTAAACCGCTTAAGTGACAGCCTCAGTTCAAAATGAAGAGCTCTGAGGTGTTAAATTGTGCAATTAAACACTGATACGCTATTTTTATGGGCCAATTCCGATAACGTCACAGTTTCTCTCATGTCTGCGCGTTGACCTAATCTCTCAAGACAGATTCGGAGCTCCGCGACTAGGATGTCTTATTTTTGTTTTCCTATTTTTTGCCGATAGGCATTGACCTACTTGCACTGTATGTACTACTTGCACTGTATGTATACAACAGACATGTGCATACATAATCAATTTGGAAAATTGCTCTAGCCACGTCACATTTTGTGGTAATGGCAGTATAATTCAAAATAAACTTTGTTTGAGGGCGCTAGCCCCTCCTATGCCCAACTTTGTGTCTGTGTGTACCCCATAGCGATGATTTGATTGGCTGAGGGCTTAAAAAGTGAGAATAAAAAGTGAGGACAAAAAAGCCAAAAGTGATTGGCAGGAATGTGATGATGTATGATGATAAGAGCGCCCCTCACTTCACACAAGTGTAATTTGTAATTGGACAAATAGTTTTGATGCATGGTGAAAATAAAGCTAGGAATTTGGCCACTTTATCAAAAATATTTGTTTAAGAATTCATATTAAACTGTGTCATTTTATAGGCCAAAAATTGCATAATTGTTGCCAAAAACTACCAACAGGAAACCTGCAACCCATCATTTCAGTCTATATGCCGGTAAAATCGACTGCAATAGTACATTTCATTCACATGCTCCCTCTCACTACATGAACTATAGTAACCCCTTGGATTCCTCACACATTCTATAAAGTCTACAAGGGCCCTTGCTGCTGAAAGCTGCAACACCATTGGCTGAGCCAGGTGGTGTGTTGTGGGTTGGACCAATGAGAAGCCAGCCGGAGCCGTCTCTCATCACCCCTCCCCCTGCTCACTACACGGCTTCAGAAGACAGAGGAACTCCTAACTGCATCCTACTCCTCCCTGCCTAAGGCGCAGCTCAAACACGCATCATGCATATCTCAACATAAACGTTGACTGCACAAACTTGCATGCGATTCTTAACTTAAATGTCATCTGCTCTTTTCTCCAGTGGGACTGATCAAAACCACGAAGGGACTGAACTCACCGTTGGCCCTGTCATCATTTCCTCCTAGGAGGTGGACCTCCTCCTACTCTTTCTAAAGAAAAAACGGCCAGATTGTATTCAAGATTTTTTTCCCTGCATGACCCACTTTCATATCTTAATGCAATCTTAGGATAGTGATGACATCTCTGCCACGTTGCTATTTGTTGCAGTTGTGATTATGCGCAGCAGCGTAACATCATCACGCATCACATCATATTCCTTTTTATTTATTTGACAAAATATGAAAGTCCTGCAATTAAAAATGGCCTAATAGTACATTATACAACACAGGTCTCAAAGGGGGGAAAAAGCTTGGGTATTTCTCTGCAAATTAACACAAGTTCACGGGAAGATCTTGTGTTCCTGTGTGCAAGGTGTTTGCTAAATGCCCTCCGGGGAGACGACACAAACTGATTGTGCCAGAGGCCCACCTGCTGGGACCTGGGTCCCTCTGCACCCAATAAAAGGTGACTCTGAAGGGGACATTCCACAAGAGTCTTGGGATATGCACAGGAATGCTGTCGCACCCCCTGCGAGTAAACGGAACATTTTGCTCTTTGGGAGACCTTCTGGTAAGCGATTATTTAACAGCATATACCTTATCTTATTTTAGGGGGCCTGGTATGTGTAACCAACTTCAACCCAAATAAAATCTAGTCTAGAAAATCATCATTATAGGCCTACAGTTTCACTTTCACCAGAACATTCTTCATCTGCCCCTTTCGGTGTCCCTCTAGCTTTCCAATTAGATCAAGCAGCTTCTAAATGCTTCAGTGTATAGGGAACGCTACTAGGAACTCTTACATAATCAACAGGCCTCACTCCCACCCTGTGCCTTACCGTTCTCACATAGAGGGTCATTGACACCCTAAACATGGACCAAGAGCTGCACACAGACAGAACATGTGTAGTGAACATGTTTGACGATTCAGGACTCAGGGGATATAGAATATGCAAGCCACTACAGTCCAAAAGAATAACCCCATAGTCAGTGCAGGCACAGACATGCCATCCAACTAAGGTCACTAGCAGTGGCCTGAAATGGCTGTGGCAGCGTTATATATAATCACCCCATTCTCTCTCCACCACAGAAACACAATCATTACACAGTTGCAGGAAAAGAAAGGGGCATTGCTCCAGGCAATGTAACGCTCAAACAATGGATTTCGTCAAAAGGGATTAAACTGAACAGACATTTAAAAAAAAGGGAAAAATAAGAAAAATAAGATAAAACCTAACAATTATGCATTCAGTAATTATCCAGGCCAAACAATGAGGGTTATCCTTTTCATATATTTAGTCTATTTAAAACAGCGTTTTCCCATATACAGAGATAAAGTCTCACGCTTTTGCAAAATATTCTTTCTCAAAAGACCAGTGGGAGGAAAGTAGAGTGTATGCTTGCTGTGAAAGCTAGACCTTCTAGCAGGCTGGGGTTATATTTATCAACACCATGTCAAAAGGCCATACTGTGGGAATGTGCAAGACCTCCAACCACTATATTAAAAACTTAAGACGCACAAATAGCCAATTGTAAAGGGATTTTCTTCACATTCAGGTTTTAGTGTTAAATCTTGGACCAGTGTACGGAAAGCATATTTTCATTAGGATATTTTATTGTTTGCAGAGTTGCAGTAAAACCTTGATGGTGTGTGTGTGTGTGTGTGTGTGTGTGTGTGTGTGTGTGTGTGAGAGAGAGTGAGTGAGTGAGTGAGTGAGTGAGAGTCAGAGAGAGAGAGAATTATGGATGAATTGTGTGGGCAATGAGGAAGTGGCAGGACAATAACGGCATCAGTATGAACCAGAGTAACCCATCAGGGGCTGACGTTGGAATTTCTCATGGCACGATAGAGACCCCACCCCCGCACGTTCAGTGGACACTTGCACATCAGCTGAGAACACCCCATATGAGCTCTGACTCACCAAGCTCAACCATATGCTCCGCCTCTGGGAATTACAGAGGAAGAGAGAATTGTGGGCATTCCTAGCGTCACACACCTCTCCTCATTGTGTTTAGGATATCATTTTACCTCCCCGTCAATGATATCCTTTTCAAAGCAGGGTCTTATTAGGGACCCTTGAAGGGGTTAATTCACTAGACATTTCTACAATACAAAAATATACAACTATCACAAAGAAATTACAATTTTAATTTAAACCAAAGCATATTTCACAGGGTCCATGACATGAACAGGTTTCCAAACTCCTGTAATAGGGCACCAACAGTTGGGGGGTGTTGTGTAATGTGTACCTACCAGGGCAGCATGCGTCCCCAACGCGTCCATGGGGTGCGGGAGACCAGGAAGCCCACCGTGGGATCCGTTATTGCATCCCACGCTCGGCCCACGAACAGGATAACGGAAGCATGCCAGGCGTTCACCTGTGATGGAAGGGAACATTGTATTTTTGTGAAAATTATCTTTCTACCATTCCCGTTTCCTCCCAGCACCCAGACAGCAGGGACGGCAGTGGCTCAGCGAGCAGATACGGCGGCCATCTGGTACCCGGAAGGTTCCCAGTTCGATCCCGACGACCATGCTGCCTTTGCGTGATTGCCTCAGCCGTCAAGTGTGTGAATGTCGACCGCATTGACCGATCTTTTCGTTTTGGTCGGATTTCCTTAGCAAATAATTTGACGACCAGGTGGACTCTCTGGTAGGAGACTCAATGGAGACTCCGCTGGTCATCAAATTATTGGCTTAAGAATGATGAATTCCGGACTTTTTCCACATTGGCAGGTCGGAAAAGCATGTAGCCTGTAGCTACCTGCTAACCGTTAGCTTCTGTCTTCCCCTTGGAGACTACAGTCAGCATTGATGTGTGTTGCTACGACGCAGCATTGTGTTGCTACGTGCTAGGCACGCATTGTGCAGGCACGCGCATCTACACACACACACGTGCGATACCGCACGCACGCAGCACTGATGTGTGTTGCTACGACGCAGCATTGTGTTGCTACGTGCTAGGCACACATTGTGCAGGCACGCGCATTGTACACACACGCGTGAATTTCACGCATGCGCACACTACTCATGCTCATGATACATGATACAAACGGACATTCCTGGTTGTAGGAGTGGTTGCACCACTCAAAAATGACATTTTTGGGGTGAAGTATCCCTTTAATATATAAGTGTGTGTGTGCATTTGTCATGTGAATGGCTGGATGTGAGCATTGTAAAGCCCATTTGAGTGGTCTGAAAGATTAGATAAAGTGCAATATATACATTATCCATTTACCCCTTGTTTGCTTATTTTCATTTATTGCCTGGCACTCCTTAAATATTGGCCAATTGTAATGTCAGTTGTTTAGGAATTTAAGTCATTCTTCTGATGCGTTCTGAGTAATATATTGTCATAACTACATGGAGGTACTCACAATTTCCTGTATAGGAAAATTCCTGACTCAAACAACTAGCCATAACTGTTGCTATATAAAACAACTAGCCACTCCTGACATCTCATTTAAAAAGAATTACTGACCGACAGACAACTCATGCTTGGTGGTGTTGCGTTTATATCCTTGACATTTCTCTGATAAACATGCAGCATGTGTTTTTTCATGGCCATCTAATAAATCAAGAGAAAGTCCAGTCCGCAACACTGGTAAGGAATAACTTAGCTCCACTGGTTTATTAATTCAACGTTTCGATCACTGGGATCTTCTTCAGGAATGATCTAATAAATCAAATCATGCCTTAATATTAGGCCCATTTATAATTCTGTATTTTAGTAACATTCAGAATGTTCTATACGTATGCAATAACCAATGTGCACAATGTAGGGACAGTCTGGAAAGTCAAATGTGAGAGTCAGGTCCAGCAGCAGCTGTGGCCCTCACTGAGGGCCCCTCAGCGGTAGAGCTGCTCGTGTTCTGCATGTCCTCTCTCTGCCTACTGTGACGAACAGACCCAGTGAAAGCCTGTGTGCAACGACAAATGCGAGACCTCTGCACTGTACAGGCGGCTCCATGCTGTGTCGCCCAATTGACTCATAATCACTGAGCGGTCAGACAAAGCTAGCCCCTGGGAAGCCGTCAACTCACAACGCCGTCTTAGTGTTGACCGCCAGATCAGCGCCAAAGCTCATTAAAGGCAGACCCACCACATCATACTACTACCGACCCCCCCCGCCGCCCCGTACCCTCCTATCCCTGCAGACTTTTTCAACATAAGCTCCTGTATTAGCTTGTTGGGTGTTACAGTTTTGAGCCCTGTCATGGAGTTAATCAGCGACACAATAAAAAGGAACCCGTTCTGCCTCATCGTTTTTTCAACGACAATGGCCCTATTGTATAGAAGTGCTACAGAATGAGTGTATGTGTGCAGGGAGGTAAAAAGATCCATGTCTAGCCATGTGGCTATCCGAATGGCATAGATCTCTGCCCACGCACTGAACCACGGCAGGACAGTGTAAAGCTGGACAATAATGTGTGCAGTATATTGCCAATTATGAGGGCCATTAAGGACAAATGGGTGGCTAAAGCAAACGTTTTTGTCGCTCACTGAAAAGAAATGTCTGAAATCCAGGTTCCCGTTATGAAAGAACTAACATGGAAAGTTATGGTTACAGAAGTGCACACATGGATGGAGGATACCGACTCACCTGAGCCACATCCAGTAGGTAGATCTGCAGGAAGAAGCCCAGGGCACATCCGGTGATCTGGTAAGGCGCTCCACCAATGGCATAGCACAGTTTATTGCAGACTGACAATCTGTTCCTCGTCTCATGCTGAGAAAAGAAAGAAAAAAAGGGAAAACAATGGGTTAATTAAAAGAATGAGAATCATATAGGTGACTCGGTGAGCCTTCTGGAAGTTAGAGCTAGAAACGTAACTAGAAAATAGAAATGTATTAAACAACAAGCATGTATGTGATGAGCTGCAACCAGCCCTAGGTTTGCACTTGTTACACGTTGGACAGGCGAGCCATCCGACCAACAGAGTGGCTTATACTAGTGACTGCAAGGTCACAGCTTAAAGGCTAGACATTATACTGTATGTGACTGCTTAGCTTGTATAATAACCTATATATGCCTAATAAATGGGCTTGACTCAAGTTGGGAGTCATAAGGCAGCTTTATCCAAATGTAGGTTAATATGGAATGCTTGAAATGCCCCAAGTATTTCTAGCGGTTAAGAGTCATTTTTAGGCTTAGACTTTAGCAGAGGCTTGCTAAATGATCCTTGAGTAGCTTAATCAGCACAGTTGACTGTTGCAGGCTCATCCAAGACAAGTTGTAATTTCAAATAATACATTATCTCATTATGTGTCCCTGTTGTTTCAAGTTTGATATCTTACTTCACTTATTGATATTGAAAACCACTTCCCCTTTTCTAAACAATAATTTCTCACTTTTCCACATTTTCTTTGGATGTCCTTCATGCACAATATGACCTAAATTGACTGAGTAGTCTAGTTGGCAACAAGGCACCGTGTAGATTTTTCAGCTCAGACGAGTGGCTACTGCTGGGAAAACCACTAACCAGACAGCCTCGCATTATGAAATCAGTGACCCGCTTAATTTCTCCACTGGGTGCCTAATTTTCTCCCCTAAAATGAGACGTTTTGCAACAGCAGTGCCAATCTCCGAACCACTTGTGCAAAGGTTACTTGGAACACACAAACAATCCTCAAGAGAGTCTGGGACGGGTGAGGGTGCCCTCACCACGGATCCACACACCTCTGAAGCCAGATGACAGGAGCTTTGCTCTTACTTTAACTGGCTCACCGCCTTAGAGGGATGCCTGCCAGTGTAAACCAGGACTCCCAACCATTGGCTCTGTGGCTAACAGCCAGTCCAGGGCCATGTAAACACACCCTGTCCCCTGTCCAATCAAAAGACCTCCCTGTGTTTTTGGTGCCGTCTAATCTGTGGCGTGCTGACCGGAATGAACACCAATAGATTGCTGCTGTTCAATGACGGACTGGCAACTGTAATAAAGAGAAAGGTGGGCTGACCATTAAAACTTTAGAGAACTGAGCCCTGTGTATTCCATACAGTATGATGCCCTTGTCTGCTAGTCACATATTTACATTCTTGTCAAGGTCATGAACAACACACTCTAGGCACAGTGGGCTAGTGGGCTGTTGTCAATAAAAATAATTGGGAGCTTTTAAAAGAAACTGCGTTTCCTTTCCTAGAGCTATAATTTGACACCATTTCTTATAGTGGCTGAGCATAAAAACACCCTCGTGACCACATGTGAATGAACCTCTTGAGGTGTTAGTTGTTAAGAAATGCATTTCTGTTTAGGTGACAAAAACACTCGATTGGGGAACTCGACAACTTGTCCCAACAGTGAAAGTTTCAAATTGCAGAAACAATACACAAGAGCCTAACCACACAGTCTGGTGATTCAAACCAAGTGTGATGGTATTCAACGCAACAGAATCTTAGTCTATACAATGTCTCGACCTCATTCTCTGGACATTGTTCGGTAGGAGTGCAAAATGCAAAGTGAGTAGTGAACAGTTGGACAAGTATATCCCATAGCTACTTTGCAATTAATCCCTAAATAAATGGCTCTCCTACAAAATGTCAATGTAGCAACCAAGTGTCACTCAACCATGCCATGTGGGAACATGTGTCATGAACGCCACCTAAGACTTGTCGACACCTTTCGTTAATGCCATAAGCTGAAAATACACGTTCTTACATAGGCCTAAGACATTCCTTCAATGGTAGTAGTAGAGCAGGACACATTGGACACTGTTGCATGTCCACAATCCCACATCCAAAACTAATGCTCCTCTTCAAGTTCAAACACATGGGAGCTTTCTGTGTACAGGGTACATGCACTAAAGAAATTAAGGAACAATTACATATATGCAGAATTTCAGATACAGTAGGCAGCTTTATCACAAGACGTCCTCTGATAAGAAATTATAAGTTATTGGGGTGGTTATTAAAAATAGTAAATGGTTTGAACTTTGAATACATTGGACAGATTAGATTGCTTCAGAGATAGCGAGTGGGGATTTTCACTGAAATGAAACCTCAAATCAACAGCTTGTTGATTTGAGGTTTCACAAAACTCAGATGAGATATGAATTACAGCCTAGGGGAACCTCCACTAAACTGGCTGAAGGACACGTAGCATTGCTGTCTGCTGCAGCTGCTCAGGCACAGCCTAAAGACAGACAAGCCTATAATTGGCAGCAATGATGACTGGCTATCACCTCACCATCAAAATAAAAAATATAAATAAATAAAACGAAAAATAAAACTGAAGCAAACAAAAATATATATATATATTGCAAGTCAAGTCATTGATATTGTCATATCAATATTGACTGTCAATAATATAGTCTATATACAATTCCATATACAAAGGGCGGGCTGCGGTGCTCATGATTGTTCGGATTTATTAGCCAGCTGTTATGTTTAATTTCCTCTAGTCTAAACAAAGAATGACGCGGTGTAGATTTAAACGTATCAAGAGCGACGCGTGGCGAGCTATGGTGGCGAGTCACGGCACAATACATGTCAGCTCGCCCGTATTTCATTCATTCGTTCACACGTTGATATGATAAATCGTCATTTTATGAACCAATATTTCTGAAGCTATGCAGCCGATTGTCTTTGCCTATAATACAAAGCCGCTTTCAACAAATGAACAATGAATGAACTTACCTTCCCAGCAAGCTTGATGCCATCGGAGCAAACCGCCGGTTTATTCAATAAACTCGTGTTGGAATATTTCTCGGCTCCTTCTCCTTTGGCCATAACCACGTTTTGACTTCAACACCGGTAAAAGGTTATCCGAGTCTTATATTCTCGAAATCGACGAAAATCTGCACTTTCACAGATATTGAACTGGATCAATTTGAACACTGACTCTCTGATCTGATCTGATCTGATGATGATGCCGGGTGCCGGGATGTAGTAATTTTGTACTCGTGTTCCCCGCCCCTTTTCAACAAGCCATTCACCCCATACTTCACCACGCCCCACACCCACCAGGCAAGGGATTTAAATCTACTGTGGAATCCCATAGACTGGAGGGACTGTATAGTGCTATGATTGGTTAGATGGTTGTCAAGGAAACCCTCGGTGGAGGTAATATAAATAAATACATACCGGTACATACACACACACACACACACACACACACACACACACACACACACACACACACACACACACACACACACACACACACACACACACACACACACACACACACACACACACACACACACACACACACACACACACACACACACACACACACACACACACACACACACACACACATATACATAAAACATAAAAGACAGTCAGTTTCTTTGGGAAATAGAATTATTTGATATTTTTTAAATGTAGACTAGAACCCATGTTTACTTGTTAGAACTTTCAGTAAGTTTGTTAGATACATCTTTATGAGTTTACACAAACTGCATGAATTGCTTGAGATGGGTGCATGCATGGTTTACTGCCTTAAGAGCTAACTTAAAAAGGTTGTGAATTGGCCCAGGCCGTAGCGTAACGGTCTGGGCACCGGACTGGTAATCCAGTCGCAGTGTGCCGCGGGTTCGACTCCCGGACCCGACACGGCCTTTACCCTTTACTGCATGTCATCCCCCATCTCTCTCCCGTTTCCTGTCAGCCTACTGTCTGTCCCTTCAAAAATCAATAAAAGGCGTAAGCCGCAAAAAAATATCTTAAAAAAAAAAAAAAAAAAGGTTGTGAATTTAATGACCTTGATTCACTTTCTCCACCTAGATTCAACTTGCATTTTCTGTTTACACACACATACTCATTTAATCTTATAAGTTTGAGCTAATGCGGCTGCAATTCATGGCCACCCACCCTATTCTGATTGATGATACTTCACTATGCCTCAAAGTCACCATTTTGGGACTTTTACATTTTAAACCTTTTATCGGGCTAAATGCCAAATATGCAAAAAATGGCCAGTTCCTTGTGTGTGATATAGAGGAAACAGTAACTCTTTTCAAGCAGGTTTCTGGAGTCTGTGTGCATTCTTTATGGTTTTCTGTGGCTGAAGTTTAGCCATTTACTTCTTTATTTGCCAAGCGTGAGAGGCTAATGTACGTATATATGTTCCCTTTTTAGCTGAGCACACACACCACGCAGCCTACAGTAGACATACATCCTGAGGTATAGCGGCAGTCTGAATACTCATCTGTGTGTTACAGTGAGGGTCCCACACATTTGCCAGAGGCTTATGGATACACACATACATACACACACTTGTAATTTTTCCATAATATTTACTATACATAAACAAATATAGACACACATGCTGTCACACATACACACACACTGTACACATGTACTGTACATACACACTCACACTACAGACACACACCCCTAACCACTTTAACTTTAAATCTTTGCGGTGGGAATGTACATGGGATCATTGGAGCAGAACTTTCTCCCTCACCTTATTCAACATTCGATATTTGAACCCTCGCCCTGCCAATATAGTAATCTGACCACATATTATACACGTGGTGGATTAGATTAGATAAGACTTCACAAACGGGGCTGTTGTTGGTGTCGTCATGTCTGGACATACTGTAGACATGGACGTGTACAGAAGTTCACATGCATCATAAAGGCCTGATAGTGTCACTTTTACCCCACTTGTCAAGAAGAGCCCATGGTGTTCATTTTGAAAGGAAAATTGGATTTAGTTTCAGTCATACATAGTATTTTGAATAAAATTCCATTAAGTTTTAGTCATATTTTAGTCTAGTTTTAGTTATATCATAAGATTTTAGTTAACTTCACTCATTCAGCATGTCAATATTTAAATGTACAAACTAAGATGAGAAACTCTGGGTTATTTAACTTTAGCTTGAGCAACCATTTGCTTTATTTCACCATGTTCAGCTGTTTAACCTTTATGCTCATTTGTACATGAGCTTCACTGCTGTGTAAAGATGCATGTTGTTTCTGTGAGGAAGAAAGAGGAGCTTCAGTTCATTTGCTGGTGATTATTCTTCAAACACCTGTGTTGAATTATAAATAAATGCAGATTTTATGTGTGTGAAAAACACACCCATACCGACAAACATGCACCCACAAGTCTCCAGAACAGGCTGGCTGAGCGAAATCCTCCTCTATACTCCCTAATATATATGTGGGTGAAAAGGCATAATTGTGTGTGTGTGTGTGTGTGTGTGTGTGTGTGTGTGTGTGTGTTGTCTGCCTGCCTGCCTGCCTGCCTGCCTGCCTGCCTGCCTGCCTGCGTGCGTGCGTGCGTGCATGTACGAAGGTTCCTTTTCCAACATTCACATTGAGGTGTCCAGACTTCTAAGGCGGCATACTCTTCCCGTATTCCTCATGACAATCTGAAGTCATTAACTGCAACTGAATTTCCCCAGTGGGATCAATAAAGGTCTACCATAGCAATGTAGATAATTGTTTCACACATGCCAAAAGTGTCAATTAGAGCTAATCTGACCAGTTTGACAGCATGTCGTGCAGCTGTATGACAAAGGACGTTCCACATTAGAACGACGCAGGAGTGCAAAGCACCAACGAACTGGCCAGATGTATGGAGAAGCGGGATGACTGGACGCGACGATGGAGGGCTCGTCTGAGGAGGACCTAGGCTAGAGAGAGTAGAGATAGAGAGCCTGAGTTTACGCTGGGGCTGTTGTTGAGAAAGGAGTCGGGCAGGACAGGACAGATATACAGTACATGACAGCGAACAGATTCTTGAGACCTTTAAAGCACAGCCTTTTTAATAGTTTAAAAACACACTCAATGAACAAGACACATATTACACTGACTGAAGACTGACTCAAGAACAGATACAAATCGGGTCAAAATGTCTGTTAGCAACAGAACATTTATAAATTATGTATTATTGTATGTATTATTACCAGCTTTGACTTAATAAATCATTAATTCATTAACAAGAAACTAGAAACACTGCAGTCAGGTTATATATGCCTCCACCAATCAGTTGCAGGTGACATTCCTGTCTGTCCACTGTCTCATATTGCATAATTAACTCTGCTGTCGGGCAGCTATTAGGAAATGGAAAATGTAATGTTTTTAGAACAACATCTCCAAAGTGACTGACAGTTTGAGAGGATCCAACGGAGTTAGGAGGTTTAGTCAGATGTGCATTTAAATACTTTTAATGGGTTCAATATTTGGAAAACCCACACACAGACGGAGGGTTCAATAGCACTGATTTATAAAAAATATAAAAAGTGTGAAATGGAACAGCTACAGTATGCAGTGATTGAAGATTTTAAAGGAGTTTAATAACCTGGTTTTGTGAGGTCACATGCAGTAGCCTTATACCCCATTCCCTCAAATGAGTCCCAGAGGACATTTGTGCCAAATGTAATGACGTTTCTTCAAGGAATGGGCTCTATGCACACAGAATAACTCTTTCTACTTCCAGGCCGATTCCCTACATGTTTCACAGGTGTTAACACCCTCAATGGCTTCTGACATACATACTGTAGTAGGGGCGAGGCTTCCATCTCTTTGTTTGAGTGGCACCGAACACAGAAGCCATGGGTGTCTGGTAACTGACAGAATTACCAGTCTGGTAACTGCCTTTCTGACAGAAATACCATCTGATTAATGCATTTCTGATAGAAATACAGTGGGATAAATTAAATAGTATGTATGTCAGACATTATTACTCTAACACTAACACTACCACCACTAACCCTAACCTAACCCATAACCTCACAGGGAACGGGAAGCCACTGGTGAGTCTTAAACCGGCAACATCTAAAACGTTACTTTATCAGACTTTGCTTTTGGCACAAAAATAGTGACATAAGTAGGATTCGAACTCGGGAGATATGGGTTGAAAATCTATTGCCTACGGTGCCATGATGCTACAAGCTGACTGAATGGGTTTCTGGGCTGTGGTAGAATGACAACGCACAACTCATGTAAAAAGAAAGAAAAGCCCCAGCAGGGGTGACCAGCTGAGTTTCAAGTGAGTTTCAAAGTGAGTTTCAAAAGAGGTCTTTCCAAAATGGCGTGTGTGCATATTAGACCCCATTCCCTAGATAATGCATGCACAGTGACCTTGACCATGGCTTTGACCATCTACTGTACGTCCTACTGCATATCTATTGTCTAATCAGTTGATCCTTGAGTCCAAGTGAATGTTTAGTACCAAATGTTTCTGACACTAGACTTGGCACCCGTTCACGAGGTCGGGACAGACAGACAGACTGTGGGACAGTATAATCCAAAAGCAATGTCCACCTGGAGGAGGCATAAAAGATTAGAGTTGGGGGTGGGTTTGGTTGCATGCCAGCGCAGCACCCATGCAGCGCCCAACATCCATTGTTTTTTGTTTGACAAACATCTAAAACGAAGTGGGTGCTGAAGTTATCTACTAGAATCTGACCACTCGGAGCTGGCCTCATTCAATGAATATAGAAACCCAACTCCTGTGCACGTGATTTCAACAAGACAAAGACCACATACTGTAGTTTTCATCCTAAGAGACTTAAACCTAATCCAACCCAAGACTTTCCCATGGCTCATCTTACCTCTCCCATCTCGTTCCACCTAATTCTGGTCTAGTCTTGCTTCCCAATAGCAGTTGGTGTGACACTATGATTTAAGGAAAACAATGTTGCTATTTTTGTTGCTCAATATTTGCCATTGACAATGAAAGGACAAATGAGGTCAAATGTCTGCCAAATATGACGTAAATTTGTGGCAACACAGACGAAAAACAGTTTAAGTCCACACTAATTATCCATAATGTATAAATGATGGATAAGGGGTCAGGACTCAGGACAACGAGGCCTTTTCATGGAGGGGTCAGAATAAAATTTGGACTTAAACTGGTTTTTCGTCTGTAGTAGCCTACTCAATTGATGTACGATGACAGCGACCCTTTACGACTGGATTAAGGTTAGTGAGGGGTGCGTTAAGACGACTGATTTCGGGAGGTGTAGTTCCAGACTCTATATAGAATTTGGAGATTGTCGAATAGTTGTCTGGCGAGACCACTGCCCACCCCAACTGTTGCCTAGGCCTAGGGGAGGTTGTGGACAACCATGTGTCTCCTCTGATACACATGAAGTCACCAGCCACTTTGTTTTCACCTGCCGGGAGTAACACCTGCAGAGGAACATGCTATCCCTCCCAGTTCCGTACCCTGCTGAATAGGGAATAACATGTAGGAGGTGCTATTGCTGAGACAAATTAAGGACATAATTGCCTGCCAGCTTCCCACCCGCGAACACGGCCAGTTGTGTTTGTTGCAATCCGGACTCTGCCGGAGGCACCATGGAGCAATCAAAACCACTCTCCATGGTGGTGGGAACGTTGCGCTACCGCCTACCGTACCACTGTGCCAACCCAGACGCCCTGCAGATTGTCATGCTCTTGTACGGGTATGATATTTGTCCAATGTGAAGGAAAGCCGAGTTTACTTGAGGATAAATACACATGGTCAAAGCATTATCATACTGCATACCGTACAATGAACCCACAACAAACACTTTGTGTTTTTCTTTTGTGAGTGCAAATCTACTTTTGCAATATTTCCCTTTCTTATGAATAAAATGTAATTTTGTCCAATATGTATGGTAGAACTAGAATATATTAATACAATATAACTTATACATTTGTTGTGGTTGTATTTTATCTCCCTGCTCGGAGGCATTAAGATCCTGGTTTGAGATAGGTTGTAGTTGTAGGACTAATGACTGGTCTAACCAAATGACTAGTCTAAACCAAGTACTGTCTAAACTAAGTACTGCACCCATGTCTCATGACCTTTGACACAATCCAGTTTCTGGTTTGATACAAATTTTGAATTTGACCTGAACTTGACCGATCCCGACGACCTTTGCTACGTGTCACTCCCCATCTCTCTCCCCCCAGTTCCTGTCAACTTACTGTAAAGTATCAAATATAGGCAGACATAGTGCAGGTTTAAGTCATATTATATATTGCCAAATATTGTACTATACGGTGTGTGTGTGTGTGTGTGTGTGTAGCTACTGGACAAGTGCCAAACCTCCTGACTTTGTGTGTTTGTTGCTAAACAGAGCACATGTGAGCGTGTCTGGGCAGAACGCTATGTGGTGAATGCGGACACTGTCCAGTAGGTCAAGTCTTATGTGCGTCATGACAACAGAGAAATAGCCACAGGTGGGGTGGAAACTCATGAGGGAAACACACACACACACACACACACACACACACACACACACACACACACAGTGAATGTGAACAGTTGGAGCGCGGGGGAGGGGAGTTGTCACGTGTTTTGAATCGGATATTCTATCCTGAACTGCATGAGATTCAGAGAAGGTGTCCTTTAGATGAGCTGGTGTGCAAAGTGCACTCCTTTCAAGAACAAGTTAAGCATTGTTTGTTTCTTTATTGTAGGTCTTTCTCATTATTATTTCTTCCTTACGTTCTTTCTTTCACTCTTATTGTCTTTCTCACTCTCTCGTCTCGCTCATAACTGTCTCTCTCATAGACACACACATACTGTACACGCTCTAATAAAACTGGTACTGTACAAGACAAGCAGCACCTGTAGTTGGCAATGTCAAACTTTGCGATCAGCATTTCTCAGCCCGTTGTAACCTGCAGCTCAGAAAGCTTCTCTGACATTTAAATATGTCATGTGTCATGTATGTGTGCCAATACAATACTAATATCAGCTGGAGGGGAAAGGGGTGTTGTCATGATGTTTGGAAAGGTGCCATGAGAAGGTGGTTTTACATGAGTGTGCAAGGTGTAATCCTTTCAAGATACTAACCTGTTTGTTTTTTGTACTTTTGTACTTTTTGCAAAAAGCCCCCAAAAATATCGTAAAAGTAACAGGAATTAAAGTATTGGTATAAAGATGTACTTAAAGTACCAAAAGTAGAAAGTAGTCATTATACAAGGACTTCAAGTTTTCAAATGTATGTACTGTATAAAAAAACCTTTTGAAAATAGCAGATCTACAAGCTGACAATGGTCAAAATGTATATAGGTCTGAAGTGGTTAATGTATGTAGAAATAATAATTTTAATCTACAAAATAAATAGTAAAACAGTAAAAGTACAATATTTGCATCTAAGATGTAGTGGAGTAGAAGAGAAAGTATTGGAAATTGTACAATACCTACAGTCCTTCAGTTATACTTATCTCTCACACAGACAACGGTCTAATCCACACACACATACAAGAACAGCAGCACCTGTCGTGTGAATACAGATGTTACTTGCGGCAATGCCAACTGTGCAGGCAACATAACACTACCAGTTGTAACCTGCAAAGAGTCTCCCTCATTCTTTGGAAACAACTTCTTTGATTGTTGACTTTGATCAGGGACGTGCACACATAGACAGCACGACGCGTTGTGAGCTTGTAGATCTGCTATTTTTGTTCAAAAGTGTGTGTAATGCACGTAACTCGAGAACCGTTTCACCCACCGACTTCACATTCGACACACACGTTCCACACCCCGGGAGTCGGTCGGACCCACGGTTCTCCAGAACCACCACAAAAGGCTCTGGTCAGGCTCTGCCAGTGGGCCTAATGAGGCCAACTCCTTTCACCTGTGCTTTCCAGCCTCTGCCTCAGCCAATTGAGGCTCAACCAATCAGGCTCTGCCAGTGGGCACAGGCACATACACAGATCTGCATGTGGGACACTGGACAGTTAAAACGGGTGCTATGACAACGTATATCATTAGGTTCCCAAGTTGCATTGTTCCCAAGTAGGCCGGTGGCCGACTGCGACGGGCACGTACAGGTCTAGTTTCCTATAAGGTCTCAATCAGGCAAGCTGGTACACTGAATACTTCTTGAGAATCTAATTACCTTTTCTGTGGAATTTCTTAACCTCAGACTTCCCAGTAACTGACAACATTGACGCACTTCCATGGAACAGTGCACAAAGGTTTTGTGCTCTATTCTGAGGGGAAAAAATCACACCTGTGTGAACTGAGTGGTGCAACGTTCTCCTCTCTTTATTATGCCCACCTTTTTGAGATTTCAGTAATCTCATATAACGAAACAAAGACTAAAAAATAAATTCGTTTTCAACATTGCTGCATTTCTACTGAATGGATTAAACAAAATCATGTTGAAATCTAAAAATCTAAAAGTAATCTAACCAAAAATCTTCTATTTTCCAAAAATCAAGTATTCCATAAGTCATCAAATAAAAAGGCAATGCATTGCTCAAAAAGGGAAAAGAATACTATTCCTCACCCTCAATTATACCTTCAAGTCAGGAGGCCACAGCAGGTTCCCCTTTGTCCTAAAGCTGTGAAGGGATTCAGAGCTAAACCCTAAAATGTTCCTTGACCAAACCTTGCTTCTTCTTCTTCTTCTTCTTCTTCTTCCAGTTTTCTGGCCCCACTACTCTCTGTGGTTGATACATTTTTGATAATGGTTTAGTATTCGCTTTAAAAGAGTCTCTTTCACAAACCACCACCAAACACTCTTTTTGATAGCTATACCTAAAATGGAATCCCAGGCCGCCTCACTTCCTGTAGGCCTACCTTTCTAGATGTTCCTGGTACGGTACCTCACTTCCTGGAACTATTGCTAACAAGCTTTTCTCCCACAGAAAAGCTTGAATGAATGAATGTGGCAGTGTTACAAACGTTTGATGAACATTTTGGTTTAGTCATAATTTCTGTGAGGTTAGAGTTAGGGTTAAGCTACGGCAGTGTTTGTGAGGTTAGGGTTAAAGCATTTTAGGTTCAGGCAGTAATAGTAATAATTCTAATATCTCAAACTTATAGGCTATAGTGTTTTTCTGAGTACCCAAAGGCTCTTTACATGAGGGGAAAAGGTAGCAACAAAATAAAACCAACTTTATTAGGAAAAATAAATAAACACTAAAAGCTAAGGAATAGTTTTTAGGGCAGGTTTTGAGGGTGGGGGCATCTCTTTTTTATAATTTATATTTTTTGTCCCACGATTTTGTAACCCATTTTTCACCCCTGTGTCAATCATCCTGTGATGTGATCCTGGGCTCTACACACCCTCCGCCAACCTAGGGAGAGCAACGGACTTAACTCATGCTTCCTTCATGCTTGAGTGTCCAAGTTGCTCCTTTACACCTGACAGGGGGGAGTTTCCCTGGTTGGACGTAGCGCGTGGAAGAAGCACGTTATTCCAACCAGTTCCTTTCACCTCCATCAGACGTCCCGGCTGGCCAGGGGGAGGCAGTTTAGAGACCAGGATTACTGCATGTTTTTGTGAGGGTACCTACCCTAGGGGACACGGGGAGAACATGCAAACTCCACACAGAAAGGCCCTTTCGCCAACCCCGCCTTCGGGTATGGGCACTGATGACACGGAAGAGGAAACACGCCGCCAGCACCCACAGCGCCCCGAGCGGGAATCGAACCCAGGACCTTCTAGCTGTGAGGCGACAGCACTACCAACTGTGCCACCGTGCCCCGGGTGGGGTCATCTCTGAGTGTTTTAGGGATGGCATTCCACAGGTTTGGGGCAGCAAAGCCAAAAGCTCTGTCACCTCACGTACAGAGTTTGGTCTTGGGGACGTCAAGGAGGTTAGTATCACGGTCACCAGACCTGAGGGAGCGGGAGGGGACATGACGTTTGAGGAGATCGCAGAGGTATGGGGGAGCCAGGTTGTTTAGTGCTTTGTGTTGTGAAATGGATTCTTTGTTTGACCGGGAGCCAGTGAAGGTCACGGAGGACTGGTGTAATATGATCTCTGCAGGAACGGGTACTGGTGAGCAGGCGGGCTGCTGAGTTCTGGAATTATTGAAGTTTATTGAGGACATGGATGAGTGTTTCAGCTACAGAGAATGACAGAGAGGTAGAGTGGCCATCTTGGAATTATAAGTTTCCCAATTTGATCCCTGTATAGCTGGCTCCTCTTGGCTGTGTGTCAAAGTGTCCTTGAGCAAGACATGTAACCCCTAACTGCTCCCGATTACGTTGCCTTGCATGGTTTCCTCTGCTGTCTGTGTGTGAATGTAATGCCAATGTCAAAGCCCTTTGAGGAAATACGCTATATAAAATACACCATTTTACTATCTATTTCTCTCTCACGTTGTGACCTTGTTTAGAACAGTAATATAAAGTTTATTGTTGTTATTGTGTTGTTTTAATATAACCCACCAAAAACCTGTATATTTACATACCTGTAGTGTATAATTTATCTTAGTCCTCAGTGACATAACTCTTTTGCAGAAGTCATAAAACACTTAACGCGTACTGATAGGATATCGAGGCATTTCCGTAATATATGTGTGCTTAAGGAAAGTCCCTTCCCTGTCATCTGTCAACGTAACTTGACCCTGGCTGCACCTGCTCCAACATTCAGACACAAATGCTCTAGATTCAGTCTTACTGCTTATCTCTGTTATGTCTGACTCTTCACACACACACACACACACACATAAACACACATATATATATAGATATGGGCACCGGTACAGAATGCATATTACAGTAGACAGGCATAAACACCCCCCCACACACACACACACACACACACACACACACACACACACACACACACACACACTTTTACCATTTATTTATGTCCACACAAAGGAGATGCATACAAGGACACAAATAGTAAAGGTGCTGTAGAGTTATACAATTACAAAATCATGGCATGTGTTTTCATGGTAGGCACTCGGCATCTATCTATGGGTATAGGTAGGAGCGTCTCCGCCATACAGTATATGACGGCTGCCGATTAGCAGAGACACTACAATACTTTGCCAGCCTTTTTGCCTCCTTTTTGGGCATCCCAAGTTGTCGTTGGAATCCTCTAACAACCAGTCTGTGTGTATGCCCTAGGCTGCCGATTATAAAAACAAAAAGACTGCACCTATACTATAGCCCAGCTCTGAGATGGTATTTAGAAGTGGTTGGTATTTAATGACCACACACACACACACACACACACACACACACACACACACACACACACACACACACACACACACACACAGAAAATAGTGTGTGCGTGTGTGGGGGGGGAGTGTTTGGCATTATACATTTGGACCGCTCAGCTCAGATTCAAAGTCCATGTCTTTGTGTCAATGTGGCAGATTGATGACTTGACCCTGGTCAGGATGAACTGAACCTGGTGATCGTCCCAGAATGAGTATGTCACTGATTTTATTTACAATAGTCTCCTGACTGAATAGTAAGTAAGTAACATTAACATCTCCGACAGGCCGAAGGCAAAGGGGAGAGTATATCCTCAGTCCCTGCTTGTTTATTTGTTTGTTTGTTTGTTTGTTTGTTGTTGGGGTATTTGTCACTGTACATTTTCGTAGGTCTCTGCGTTTGTTTGTCTGTAGCTCTTCCTCGAAATAAAAACACCTGACACCACAAAATGATGATACAATCACTTAAATATGACAAAACAAACCAAGACAAACGCATTCATATGCATACATTCTTTAGTTTGGTATCAGTCACCAAAGTCCTTATGGCCAACATCTGCAAGACCAACATCTGCAGAGCTCCAGACTCATCCATTATATGAGATAGATCATTGTCCTTGACATACTGAATACATCGCCCCCATATTACTTTTTCAAACAACTCTTCTGTATCTTTTGGAGTGTAAGTAATTTTGAGTGGTGCAACCACTCCTATAGACAGCTATGTGTGTGTGTGTGTGTGTGTGTGTGTGTGTCCCTGTGTCGGTCCGAGCACGAAAATAGCATTATAGCCTTTATTCATCACCAAGTGTCACTGTTACACAGCCTAACACACAGACACACACAGGCCAGGGAGGGCTTGTACAGTACAGTACGGTACAGTACACTACACTACACTACACTACACTACACTACACTACACTACACTACACTCACTTCAGACGGGTCTGATTTTCTTTTTCAAAGGAAGGCACACGGTTAACTCCTTAAACCACTGAGTGATGCTTGGTTTGCCAATCTTTTTCCATGATAAAGAAATAGCCCTTTTTGCTTGTAATAAAGTAGAAATAATAGTTCGCTACCCTTTATCTTGTGGCCAGGAGAGACAACTATAGGAAAAGTTTGGGTCCATTAATGAATAAGATCTTCCTTCACTCTTGGGCATGACCACAGGTGCATGCTTTTGGTTAGACATACCATTGGTCCGATATCTCAAACCCTCAACATAACCCAGCACACCTAAACCTAACCTTAACCCTCTCCCAACCCTTAACGCACACCTCACCAACCTTAATCCAGTCGTCTTAACGCACCCCTCACCAACCTTAATCCAGTCGTCTTAACGTACCCCTCCCCAACCTTAATCCAGTCGTCTTAACGTACCCCTCCCCAACCTTAATCCAGTCGTCTTAACGTACCCCTCACCAACCTTAATCCAGTCGTCTTAACGCACCCCTCACCAACCTTAATCCAGTCGTCTTAACGTACCCCTCCCCAACCTTAATCCAGTCGTCTTAACGTACCCCTCACCAACCTTAATCCAGTCGTCTTAACGTACCCCTCACCAACCTTAATCCAGTCGTCTTAACGCACCCCTCACCAACCTTAATCCAGTCGTCTTAACGTACCCCTCCCCAACCTTAATCCATGCAGCCGTCTTAACGTACCCCTCACCAACCTTAATCCAGTCGTCTTAACGCACCCCTCACCAACCTTAATTCAGTCAGACCAAAGGATGCCTCCCCATGACCACAAACAATGGAATAGTGTAGCTTTATCATCTCCACATCTGATATAGGTACCTGGAATATCAGCATTGAATTTAATTAGTTTCTCTGGTGTGATATACACCCTCATCAGTATTAAGCGTCTGGGTTTGAGCCTTCATATAGCTGCACTGTTCCGTTTTTAGTTCCCCTTGTAAATCAGAATCCCAGGCATTGAATCTAGATTTGAACGACTCAGGAAGGAATTCTACCAAGAATAAAATTCAAATTCAGATTCAAAGAGATTCTTGTTAAGAGCTTTCTCCAATACTGACAGAGGAGGGATTAACAAAGAGTGCTCCTGATAAGCCTCTATAAAAGCTCCTGAGTTGTAGATACTTAAAGAGGTATTTACAAGTACAAAGGTCGATTGTAGTTAGCAACTAGTCCTTAAAATGAAAGCAGATTCCCACTTTGGCATTCAAAAACATCCTTTAATTGTTTGACTCCTTTATCTGCCCAATAACTTAAAGCCCCCTTCCGCATTGCCTGGGGCGAAACAGCCATTTCCCCAAATTGTGCTGAAGCGATAAATGGGAAGGGTGTATCCTTCAGATGTTTTTTATCATCATCCTGCCAGACTTTAATCATGTTTTTAACAATACGATTAGCAGCCAGTAAGTAAACCATTTAAAGCCTTTTAAATACATTTGAGTATAGATAAGTGGGCAGTGGGAGCTTTATGTTTTCAATCTTTTGAAATATTTAACAATAATTTCAAATGAAACACAAAGCAGTCCAATCAGGCTGAGCCTCTCTGGTTTTAGGAATTTCTGCTTGAATGAGACAGAACAGGTTGTGAGGACAAGAATGTGAGTTCTAACATTATTTGATTATTATTTGAGTGTTTGATTTCAAAAGTCAAAAACCACACCTTTGAGAAAGGTTCTCACAGTTACTATTGAAGGTTTATGGGGCGTAGGGCGTTCCGGGAGGTTTGCTGAGCCAGTAGTCTTTGGCGAGGAGGTCGTTTGCATCATTGGCGCAGCTTTGTGGACGGTGACCCCAGAAAAGATAACATTAGAGCAACTACTATATATAGGGGATTTTGGCGCCTCTGACCTCTGACCATGGGGATTTGTACCGATGTAGGTCGATACGCTTGGGAAGACCATCACCCTAGCAGTCTGACAGTGGTCCCGGAGGGTAAGGTAAGTGGGGAACATAGAACTCGAAAGCTTACCGAAACCTAACCATAAGGTAAGTGGGGAACATAGAACCCGAAACCTAACCGTAAGGTAAGTAGGGAACATAGAACCTAGGGAACATAGAGCAGACCCCGCCCTGTCCTGGGAAATGTGTTGAAAGTGGATGTTGATCAGTGTTGATTTCGTCGACTAGCTTTTTTCACTGACGAAAAAAATGAAATAGAAACTAAATGAAAACTAAACTATGAAGACGGAAACTAAGACTAAATATATTGACAATTTCGTCAACAAATAAAACTAGGCCTACACTAAAATAAGTCATTTTACACTTGGTTTGCATGCTGAAAATAGCAGATCTACAAGCAGCGCGCCACGTTGTGAGCTTGTAGATCCGACTATTTTCAGCTGTCCGTGGTGTTGACCAGATCGGCGATGTTCGGAGGTCTTTTCTGATTATCCGGTGAGCGCGATGGGAACATTGGCGTTTTCTAGAGCAAGGATTGGCCTTATTTTAGCTTGGTAGCATTAACACTAATACTTCACATTCAAAACCAGACGTGTGTCATAGTGGCCTATACAACATGCAGTCAATATGCAGGAGCCAAGAAGTTACAGTATATGTCATGTAGCGCACACATTATAGTGGCAGAGCTAGGTTGGAGGTCCAGTGAGGACATTTAAAAAAAGACGTTCATCTGATTAGATGTACTGTAAGAGCAAGGTTCAACACCGAGTCAGCAGTAACTTGAAAATGTGCCAAAATGTCTGTATGCAGTCTGTATAGTGCAGCAGGGAGACGTGTCTGTATGCAGTCTGTATAGTGCAGCAGGGAGACGTGTCTGTATGCAGTCTGTATGCTGCAGCAGGGAGACGTGTCTGTATGCAGTCTGTATAGTGTAGCAGGGAGACGTGTCTGTATGCAGTCTGTATAGTGCAGCAGGGAGACGTGTCTGTATGCAGTCTGTATGCTGCAGCAGGGAGACGTGTCTGTATGCAGTCTGTATGCTGCAGCAGGGAGACGTGTCTGTATGCAGTCTGTATAGTGCAGCAGGGAGACGTGTCTGTATGCAGTCTGTATAGTGTAGCAGGGAGACGTGTCTGTATGCAGTCTGTATGCTGCAGCAGGGAGACGTGTCTGTATGCAGTCTGTATAGTGTAGCAGGGAGACGTGTCTGTATGCAGTCTGTATAGTGCAGCAGGGAGACGTGTCTGTATGCAGTCTGTATAGTGCAGCAGGGAGACGTGTCTGTATGCAGTCTGTATGCTGCAGCAGGGAGACGTGTCTGTATGCAGTCTGTATAGTGTAGCAGGGAGACGTGTCTGTATGCAGTCTGTATACTGCAGCAGGGAGACGTGTCTGTATGCAGTCTGTATAGTGTAGCAGGGAGACGTGTCTGTATGCAGTCTGTATAGTGCAGCAGGGAGACGTGTCTGTATGCAGTCTGTATGCTGCAGCAGGGAGACGTGTCTGTATGCTGCAGCAGGGAGACGTGTCTGTATGCTGCAGCAGGGAGACGTGTCTGTATGCAGTCTGTATGCTGCAGCAGGGAGACGTGTCTGTATGCTGCAGCAGGGAGACGTGTCTGTATGCAGTCTGTATGCTGCAGCAGGGAGACGTGTCTGTATGCTGCAGCAGGGAGACGTGTCTGTATGCTGCAGCAGGGAGACGTGTCTGTATGCAGTCTGTATAGTGCAGCAGGGAGACGTGTCTGTATGCAGTCTGTATGCTGCAGCAGGGAGACGTGTCTGTATGCAGTCTGTATAGTGCAGCAGGGAGACGTGTCTGTATGCAGTCTGTATAGTGTAGCAGGGAGACGTGTCTGTATGCAGTCTGTATAGTGCAGCAGGGAGACGTGTCTGTATGCAGTCTGTATACTGCAGCAGGGAGACGTGTCTGTATGCAGTCTGTATAGTGCAGCAGGGAGACGTGTCTGTATGCAGTCTGTATAGTGCAGCAGGGAGACGTGTCTGTATGCAGTCTGTATACTGCAGCAGGGAGACGTGTCTGTATGCAGTCTGTATAGTGTAGCAGGGAGACGTGTCTGTATGCAGTCTGTATAGTGTAGCAGGGAGACGTGTCTGTATGCAGTCTGTATAGTGCAGCAGGGAGACGTGTCTGTCTGTATGCAGTCTGTATAGTGTAGCAGGGAGACGTGGTTGGAGAATAAAATGTTCTCTGCAGGCATTGGTGGAAAGTAACTTGTACTTAAGTACTTTACTAAAATACAATTTGGAGGTATTTGTACTTTACTTGAGTCTTTCCCAATTTCTAGTACTTTTACTTCTACTCCACTACATTTCAGAGACAAATATTGTACTTTTACTCCACTACATTTATTTGAAAACTTTAGTGACACTAGTTACTTTGTAGATTTGGATTATTATTGCAAAACATACATTAACGACATCAGCCCTATATACATTTTGGCCATTTGAAGATAGCCGAGCTACAAGCTCACAATGCGTCGCAATGCAACACATTGTGAGCTTGTAGATCAGCTATTTTCAAAAGATTTTGATACATTTGAAAACTTGAAAATGGGATATTCTGCATATGAGTAGCCTACTTTGTGCTTTTGGTACTTCAAGTACATTTTGATGCCAATACTTTTATGCTTTTTGTTTCGAATTCCGGACTTTTACTTAGCAGTAACGTAACAGAGTAATTCTACATTCCAGTATTTATACTTTTACTTAAGTAAAACATTTGAGTACTTTTTCCACCGCTGCCTGCAGGAAGGGCGAGGTACACTGTGATCTTTGGAGTCATATAAAAGCAAGATAAAAACAATAATAATAAAAGAAGAGACATCACGTAGAGCCGTATCAAACACATCACAGGGCGTGTTTGTAATGTCATCAGGTCCAGGCCTCATGCAGGTATATATCATGATGAGATGCAGACATTTAAGAAGCTCCAGGGAGGTGCAGCTGGGTTCTCTCCACAGGGAAAGAGAACTGTAGATGGGTGAGAGAGAAAGGAAGACAATGTATACGCGCACACACACACACACACACACACACACACACACACACACACACACACACACACACACACACACACACACACACACACACGCACGCACGCACGCACAATACTGGACCTTCACAAACAAGGGAATAGATATAGCCACAGGAGTCGATAAGACAGTGTCAACAGCATATAAGCATCCTGCACGTGTAATTTCCTCTCTCAGGGCTCAAGCTGTTTTCAAAACACGTTTTTGGCTATTACAGACATGCGAATCGGTACACATTATCTCTATAGTCATGTGAGGTTCCCGGCTTCCCGCTCACCCGTTTTGAACAAAATGCCTCAGATCATGAACACATCCTGATTGCCTACGATTGACTTCTACTACCTGGCGTTCCGAGGAGCATATACATTTCTATAGTTCCCTATAGCTGTCATCTTTGTCATACTTTAACATTCCTGATAACTACACCACACCCCTGTAGGTGACACACCCTCAGTCAGTCTCAATTTACCCAGCGCGCCTGCAGTATGTGATGTTCTTTCTGTCTGCCTATACTATGTCACACTGATTTTGTACCGGATGTACTGGAGCCTCCAGAGGCTCCAGTACATTCAAAACAGCGCAGCTAGGATCCTGATGAGAGTGAGAAAATATGATACACTCACCCTCCGTTCTCTCCACTGGCCTTCAGGACTGAATACAAGATCTCCCTTCTTACACACCAGTGCGTCTACGGAAATGCCCCCCCTATCTCAAATAACTCATCGCCCCTATACACGCCACGCGAAGCCTCCGCTCCTCCAACAAACACCCATCTTCTCCCTGTCCCCCACACCAACCTCCGCACCATGTGCGACCGGGCCTTGGATCTGCCACACAGCCCCATGTCTGTGGAACTCTCTCCCTATGCACCTGAGAGCACCACAGTCCACAGACTCTTTAAGAAAACATGTTTTACCATGTTGGGTCCCAGGATGTTATTGATCACGCTCCGTATGCTTATGATGTTGCTTATGCTTCTTTTATTGTATTTTATTTTTTGCCATGCTTTTAATCTTTGTAGCACTTTGAGATTCGTCAGAATGTAAAGCGCTTTATAAATAAAATGCATTATTATTATTATTATTAAATGTAGTCTTTGTGCTGACTGTTTATTTAAATTTATTTAATCAGGGAAGACCATTGAGAGCATGATCTTTTGCAAGGACGTCCTGAGTACAATATTATCACACGTACCAAAAAAAAGAACACACATTTACATAAATAATGTGAAATATAGATGTGCAATATTAAAAAAGACCATCATAACGCTAATACACTGGGGCTACAAATAACAAGTACAGTCGCTATGTGTTGCATCCTCAAGTAGTGGCTTAAATGACTACAGTGATCAGTTTGTCCTAGTTTCAGAGAGTCCACTGTGGACACACAAGGTCCTGTCCTATGTATCATGTCTCAAAGTAACGCATCATGAGAAGGCTTGTGTCTGTGTGACATCTGTACCAGCCCCGACACACATTCATGAATCACGCACTATCATCTATGAACTCACAAGATGTGGCTGGCTGGAATGCACACTGAGCAAGTGTTTGCACAAACCGCTGAGATTATAACTTGTCTTTGCAGATGTTTAGTACTATAGCTATAGGCTTACTTTGTGTAATCGTCATAACATACTCACTGTAGGCTACAAGAACGTGCCGTCATACTTACATTTTTAATTAATTAATTAATTTTGCTGGTGAAAGCCGATTAAATAATTGGGATTATTTTGAGACCGATCCGATACGGCATTTTTATGGCCGATTCCGATTATGCTATATCGCATCCCTATAGTAGCCATCAGCTCAACCGTTGAGTTACACAGACTGTATGCACTGACTGATTTGGAATAACTTTGTTCACAGTTTGAGGTTGTCACGGTTGCCCCTACATCATGAACCACACATGTGAACCACATGTTGACGTTGACGATGAACTGAGATAGACGGTACAAATCAATAGTATGTCTACAGTATATGGGCCAGACAAACTCTGCTCTTTGAACTGCTGGGAAAACACCGTACACTGTGTGTGGAGTGGACGCAGAAAGAAGGGGAAAGGGCAACTCCATGACAGATATAGCATATACGTACACACATACACGTGTACACACACACACACACACACACACACACACACACACACACACACACACACACACACACACACACACACACACACACACACACACACACACACACACACACACACACACACACACACACACACACACACACAGAGCCTGGGAGTGGGAGAGAGAGAGAGAGAGAGAGAGAGAGAGAGAGAGAGAGAGAGAGAGAGAGAGAGAGAGAGAGAAAGCCGGTTAAAGTCCAGCCAGGTGGCGTTTGGATGGAGAGTTCCATTCTTGTTTTCATCACTAAAACAATAACCATAAACAGGTCAACATAAAAATGAAATGATATGACAGTACTCAAAGTACAAATCTATAAACCTAGATTGACATTTATAATTACAATTTAGGCATTTAGCAGACGCTCTTAATGCAGAGCGATTTACATTAAGCAAGAACAAAAACATGGCAATACATCACATACAAAAAAGTAGTTATGAATCATACGTAAGCTAAGAACTTAACAGTGGAATATCTAGACAATGAAACTATAGGCATATATACTTTATAGTGCTATGTCTACATAAAATGCTATTATAGTGCTATGTCTACATAAAATGCTATCTAAGTTACATAAATTGAGCCTTTGCATATGCCTGTAAGTAAGGTCATTTCTTTGCGGTCAGTGTTTCTCTAATGTGGGACATTTTGACAGCCTTGGCGTTGAATCTCCGAAGTCCGAAGCATAGTACAGTAAATCATTATTGTGACGTGATTATCGTAATGGTAGGAGGAAGTCATGTGCTCTTGTATGTGCTGTGGTCCACTTTCTCAGTGTGACTTACATTACAACAACCCCATGGACAAGAGAGCACGTGGTCACAATAATAATAACACTACAGCTGACTGAGTATGGTTATGGTTCTCAGAAGTAGACTGGGTTTATTTATGTTTAGAATGGAAACTGTGACGTGTGTGACTGTGTGAGTGACACACACACACACACACACACACACACACACACACACACACACACACACACACACACACACACACACACACACCCACCCTCTGGTCCTTGGGAGAATATAGACAGGTCAGGGACAGTCAACGGAAACTGTAGGTCACAAGTTCACTGCCATCTGGCTCAACTATAATTTATTATTATGTATGTATAGAGGCAATGTGCGGCGCGCTCTGTTTTTATTTATGTCTGCTCACATGGAGCCAGCAGATTGCATCATTCTCTCTGTAGGCTATAAAGAATAGAATAGAAACAGAATTGGTAGCATTTTTTTTACAATGACATCGGGTTGCTGTTCGGAACTAATTCCTTTCCCTGAAATCTTGGCTAAGAAAAGGCATGCAAAACTGGTTAGAGATGAAAGGGTTTATATCGAGGGTGTCAAGCTCATTTCGGGGTAAGGGCCGAATGGTGACTTGATGAGGGCGGCGACCAGTAGTGGAAATTAACTAAGTACATTTACTTAAGTACTTTAGTAAAAGTTTGAGGTACTTTTACGTTACTGGAGTATTTAAAATATTTAGTAGCCTACGTTTACTTTACTTTTACTCACTTTTACTCATCAGAGGCAAATATTGTACTTTTACTCCACTACATTTATTTGAAAACTTTTGTTACTAGTTACTTTGTAGATTTTGATTATTATTACAAAACATACATTAACCACTTTCAGCCCTACAGTATATTTTGGCCATTTGAAAATAGCCGATCTACAAGCTCACAATGTGTCACATCGAGACGCATTGTGAGCTTGTAGATCTGCAATTTTCAAAAGACTTTTATACATTTGAAAAGTTAAAATGGGACATTTCTGCATAATGAGTAGCCTACTTTCTACTTTTGGTTGCCAATAGTACATTTTGAATTTCGTACTTTTACCTTTAACGGAGAAGTTCTAAATTGCAGTATTTATACTTTTACTTAAGTAAAACCTTTGAGTACTTTTTCCACCACTGGTTGCGACCATGTGTAGTCTCGTGCGCATTCACTTCCACAGCTGTCACTTGGCTTTGTTGTTCAAGCCTGTTGTCTTCACTGCTATATAGCTACAGTATCTATACAACTTTAAAATGTTTATTATTAAGAACAATAGCTGTTTAAATTCTTGAATTTAATTATTGGTAAGGCCTAATACAGTTGTAGACTACAAGAAATTGGTATGATAGGTGTGTTTAACTAGCCCCAATAAAGCAGTGACTAGTGACTAACTATAACTACAAATTTGTAAATGGGTGCACAACCTGTTTTTATTTAAATTGATCTTTGAGATAGCACAGCAGAAAGACAGACTTGCTAGGGGAGTCTTGGGCTGTATGTCTTCTCTCTGCATAGAAGGCTGCCTACAGCAGTGACATTATATAAGCCAAGCATGTCTGCCCTTGTTTGCAAATAAAGTTTATTTCTTTGTGCAGAGTATGCACTTTGCATGACCTTAGACCCATAGACTAGAGGAACTATGTCTCCAAGTACAGCCATGACCATGTGTGCACGGCCCACCACAGTGACCACACCACTAACAACAATGCATCATTTTCTCACTCATTCTGAATTATAGGACACAATTGAATTTAGGATCTAAACTGTATCTTCACACCCTGCCTTCACACTCGTTCAGAATGACCACCATTTATTTGTAATTAATCTAGGCTTTAAGTCCAAATTAATTACATAAATCATTATATTTGATTATATGTTAAAGTTAATTAAGTTTAATGAAATGTGGCCTAATTATTGCAGCCTACCTATGAGGCCTCATTCACACCTACCAAACACCAATCAAGCACGTTTGGTAATTTCTTTGGGCCACCACAATGCTTTTCCAAAAACAAAAATGTTTGGTCAAACCATGTGACTCCCATTGGAAAAGCATTGTGGTGGCCCAAAAAACGACCAGACATTTGCTTGATTGGTGTTTGATCATCACTGTAATCAGCACCTGCTCAGCAGCTCAACCTGAACCAATTTGGGCAGAAACATCATGCTTACTTTGCTTAGACGTCCTATCTTTACGGTTTTGCTGCCACCTGCTGGAAGATTTGGATTAGCACTGCGAAGACTGCAAACAGTGCAAGCATTTGTTTTGTGATGACCTGTTAACTTTAACTTATAGGTTTTTCTCCCATTGTTTCATATAATTAGCCAGTTTTATTTTATTGAGGCACTTGATTTAACCTTTATTTGGGGTTAGTGTTTTTCTCTTCCTGCTTTCAGTTTGATTTGATTTTAGGAATTTGAACCATGTGAAAATGGTGGTCTTGTCATACATTTAGGCTAGACTTGTGTTTACCAACCAACCAACCAATAATCTCTCAGATTGACCAACCACTGACACTAAATGCCACAGAAGCATGGAAGATGGAAAGGTTGAGAAACAATTGTGCTACACCAGTGGTTCCCAAACATTGGACCCCCAAATTGACACTAATTAGCCCACAGATCCCCCATGGACCCAAATGGATCCATTTGTACACTCTCAGAGTTACAGACCCACAAGGTTCCATTTGGTTCCAAACCATCATTTAGCTGGGGACCCCTGGAACTCCCCCAAGGACCCGCCCCGGACCCCACTTTGGGAACCACTGTCGATCTACCAGCTCACATGCCACTTTGTGATGTGTTGTGAGCTTGTAGATCTGTTATTGCTGAATGTTTACCCCCAGAATAGAACACTAGGGTTCATGCGGTTTAACAATAAAGGACCGGCACAGAGTGGAGGCTCGCTCAGAACGAGCTACTTCCGGTCGCCATTTTCCAGCCTCATTGTCACTATGGCGACAGATCTAAGGAAACGGTGAACAACAACATTGACAGTTCTGAACTGAACGCATACACTACGACGGATTTATCTGTGGACAGCCATAACGCAGTGTGCTGATGGCTTGCATGTCTGTTGTTTGGGGTAGGCGCGTGCCGAGCATCACGTTAGGCGATGGACAGTGCATGGACCACCCGACCAGACCACCACCCAGTGTATTCATATTGCGGGACATTTCTCTCAAAATAACAACCTTTCTGCTAATGTTACAATCCTAATCCTGGAGTTGGTTTGACAGACAGACAAGAGTCTGTGGCTTGGCCCCTCAACTTAAGCTTGGAAAAAATGGCACCCAAAGTGGGCGGAGTTAACCCCAAATCTTACCTGACGCGTCGCTGTGCCTGTCCTTTATGGAAACGAGAACGCCATTTGTGGAACATCTATGAAGAACAAACTTGTGCAAAGAATTAGACACATTTAATACACTTTGAATTTATTTATAGAAGTAATAACTGTACATAATTCTTAAGTCATAATCACCAAAAGGTATACCTTTTTCAAAACTCTCAGAAGAGCCTCAAAAAAACTCACTAATAAATTTGCTGGGTAAGGGCAGTTTGTGCAAATAGTGACAGGCAAGGTACCAAACAGGCTTTTAGCAAAAAAATTACAAATGCAAAGAGAGGCTGACGATTTCACTTTATTGAGAAAACATCAAGACCTCTCGTTAAGTGTATTCCAGTGTATCAATCATGTAGGGTTAATCTTTACATCCCCCACGAGTGGTTTCCAGAAGAAAATCATTTGTCATTGGAAGCCTTTCTTCAAATATTCTATTTGATAGGGAAAGGTGATAAGACTATGCTAACAGTAGAAACAATCAAACATAAATAAATAGGGTAATGTTAGTGTGGTCTTAGCAGAAATATTTCAGATGTGTTGGATTGACCTATTATATCCAAAACAATAGATTGTGCAAATTGTGTGTAGATGCTGTTAATTCATGTATTTAAAGATTTATTTATGTTTTGTTTTTGAAATGCTGTGTTTAAAGCCATAAACTGTTTTTCTACTATTGCTTTACAAAAGTGCTTTTCTTCTTTACCGTTAACTAAAATGTGCAGCATCCCTTTTTCTCAAGCACTATCCTGGATCCCTCTATCCAGACTCTCAGAAGCAAGATTTACATTTTGCATCATTGTTTTTGTAGTTTGATCCATAAGCAAAAAATTATATACCATCATGTCAGTCTGAAATTCTCTGAATGTCATCTTATTAGATGAGGATGCTTGTGGTGGATACAACCGTGAGCCTTTCACGATGAAGATGGCGCAAATCCATATAAGAACCACCTATGCCGTTACAACAAAGAAAATACGTTGAAAATATAACCTCATTAGACGATAGGCTCTGTTCCGAAATGTTTTGTCCAAACACTTTGGAGCTGGAGTGACCACTACCAAATTCAGCCTCCTGGAGGAGCTCTTTCCCAATACAAGCCAAAACATAACACAGCCTTCAACCAACTTGCACCATTCCACCCTGAGGGCCCTAGTTGGAGCAGAAAGACACTCGGAAGTTTAGAAAAATACTCCAAAATAAAGCTATCATAAGAAACGGGGACCAACACATTATTTTTTTGCATAAATATGTAGGAAGGCCATTATAGGCTAAGGCTTTTAGAGAAAACGTTGCACACAAGAAAACTCAGTTGAGTTAAATGTCACTCATTGTTTAGACTCCTTGGCCCCTGCTGTTATTTCTCATTCACGTGCTTGTACTGTAGTCCTTTTCTTTGTTCAAATCCGGCATGAGTCCACTTTCTTTAGTTGACACAAAGTAGTTTTTTTCTTCAAAAAAGCGTTTCAATTGTGTCTGGTGTCACTGTTGTAGCTGGAGACAAGACAAAAAGACAAGAAATGCCATAAGTCAAGGTATTATTAACAGAATACGTACCAGTTCTCCATTAAAGACATAGGTTCTTTACTTTACATACACACATACATATTTCCAACTCCTCATCTTCACTCTGTAACTTTAAACATACTGTAGATTGAGGGCCAGCCTTATGAATCAAGCCTCTTCACTGCTTCTGCCATGTAATGTAGCCTTAATTATTCTGCATACACATACACATACACAGACACGCTTACACTTACACTCATGCACAGACTCACACATTTGTTGTTTGTTTCATACCATATGTTTTATTACTTTGTCTAACTTACCATTTGTTTATTAGTTTAGGTGAGAACCATAAGCCCTTTATGGGTTTCATTTCTCACCTGCACTTATTTTTCTCTTTGAATGATGTTACCTTTTTGTGCTGTTTTTATTGTGCGAATAAATTAAACTAAAATACAGTTACATTAAGGGGTATAAGGGGTTTTCAGTTCCCTGGCCTAATTCAGCTGGTAAGCCATGATCATGAGCTTTACATTAAGGCAGCTTGAAGCACATGCTTGCACATTAATTTGACAGGAAAGCAAGCAGTGTGTGGTGTTGTTTGTGCGTAGCTTTCTCTTGTTAGTAACCAGAGCACGTTCTATAGGGCTTAACTGCTTCGCTTCTCAGAATCAGCGTAATGCTGGTATTTGCATTCTGTCTTTTCATGACAAGACGTGAGTCATCATTGCTATTGATCTATTGTTGACACCCACCTCTTCAGGCTCCATCTTAGCCAGTAGCACTTGCCCTAGCCCCGACGACCTTACAGGCGTATACAAAAGCTCAACTTATGTAACAGTAACTTAGATAGCATTTTATGTAGACATAGCACTATATAGTATATATGCATAGTTTAATTATATACTCCACTGTTAGGTTCTTAGCTTATGCATGATAAATGATGACTATTTCTATGTATATGATGTATTGCCATGTTTTTGTTCTTGCTTACTGTAAGACTATTGCGAATAGGCTACATCTTTGCAAGTTTGTGTGCTTACTTGTGGTTTCTAGCTCGTTTGGTGTCGTCCCAGGCTGCACTGCCCCATTAACCTCCGTGCCCAGCTGTGTCTTCGGATGACAAACGGGAGGCTTGTGTGAAGGACTGGCACTTCCATGGAGTGGTTTCTTCGCTACAGGTGGCGGCACTTTATCGGATTTCGCCCCATCACTGCATACATGGGAGGCCTTTGATTGGTCTGAAACCAGCATGAGTTCAGCAGCCAAACTTTGTTTGAGACTTGCCTGAGCTTCCGGGGAGGAAGCAGCAGGCGTTTCTACGACAACCTTTTTTGTGCTCCTGGAGAAGATAAAGCTGGCGGTGGAGGCAGGAGACTTGTGCACATCGCCCCCTTCGGGTGACCTGGGATAAGGAAACCCTGATTCACAGGCACCGCTGCTGCTGATGGAAGGTCTCAGGCCTATCCGGGATGGAAGGCCATCTCTTGAAGACATAGCTGCAGTTTTCATACGGATGGCCTCCTGTAGGCGCATGGAAGGGGCGTTCAGCGTCACAGAAGACACTTTCCCTGCCGGAGATGTGGATTTTTGCGACAGAGACTTGCGGATGGGCTTCTGCGGAGTGCCTTGGGACCCCGGTGTGGATACTGGACAACTCTCCTGAGTTGGGGTCGCTCCTTCGGTCGACCTGCTCTCCTCTGATGGTGCATTCACCGGATCTTCGGCCATGACCGATCTGAGACGAACCATCTGGAGCAAGGAAGGGGTGACAAGGGGTATATTTGCGTCTTCCTTGGGAGGTGTAGTTTTATGTCGTGACAGGAGCTCTTTACTCCTGCTTTCTCGGTTTGCTAGACTGGGCTGCCTCCTGAAACTGATACTGCTACAGGTATGGTTCTCACCCGGAAGAGTGTGTGTTAGAGCAACACTGACCGGAGGTGAAAGTGAGGCACTGACAGGGGGCTCGGGGGGCATTTGATCTTCCGTTCGCAGTGGGGGTGGTGGGGGAATACTGGTGGGTGGAGCTAGGGGAGAATTTGATAGTGGCGCTGTAGTCGGCAAAGGTGGGGTCTCCGACGGTGCCGGTGAGACATCATCTGACTGCGACAAATCCGTCATTACTGGTTCGTATGAGGCTTGCTCGTCCACAGTTTCAACTGCGGAGCCTTGTGTAACAGCGTCTCCTGTTATATCTTCCATAATAGTCTGAGCGGAGGGCAAATCCGTGCTTTCTTTGGCATCGACAGATTTCCCAGTTTCTTTAGCATCTTCCATTGTCACGCCAGATTCCTCTGGAGCCACAGGGGACCTGCAGGGAACATCCATCTCAGCAACGCAGCTGTCCACAACATCTGGCAGACTGTCTGCCAGGGGAGGAGGTGGTGGAGGGAAGTCCAACTCCTCCACGCCATCAAACACGGGGTCCCCTTCTAACGGAGGCGGTGGAGGTGGCCAGGAAGACTCCAGGACGTGAGTCTCCTCCTCTTGTACCCCTTCTAATTCCTCGGGTGGAGGGGTGGATACCGACGAGGGAGGTGTCTTTCTGGTGGGAGGAGGTGTGGGTTGGTAGGCTGGAGGAGGGGAAGGTGGAGGCGAGACCTTTTTGACTTTGGGGCTATCTACGGAAAGCGTATGCATGGCTGTATCGGGTGTGGGTGGTTCTGGCGCGACCTCACTCCCGTTCATCTCAAACTCGTCTTGATCAACTAACTCCTTGACCTCTGCCTGCGTTGAAGATGTGTCATTCTCAGCAGGCAAGTGGACTTCTATTGTGATGCTGTCAAACGTTGTGTGTTGCTGTCCCTCTACTGATGTCCCTGACACTGATTCCTCCCTAAGACTCACAGACACAGGCTTTTTCATAACTGGAGGGGGCTCTTTCTTTGGCTTTGTCTGTCCACTCTCTATGCCGTTGTCCAGTGGCCTTTGACTCGGCTGCTCCTGTGTCTGAACTTCCATACTTGCTTCAGTCTTGTCTGCGACGGACAGACTTTCTTGCTCTGTACCTGGACTTATCATACTGTCGACCTCCAGGGAGACACCTTCTGTAACTGTTGCTAACACTTTCTCAGGTTTGTCTTGAAATACGCTTTCATCGCTTTCCGGCAATGGCAATGTGGGTTCCTCCAAGGATGTTTGATTTTCATCCAAACCTTGTGGCTCTCTGCTGGCTCCAGTCTGAGCTACTGTCTTTTTAACCGCACCCTCCTTCAACTGCAGTGGTTTCTGTGACTGGGTCTGTCGAGGACAAGGTCCACAGAGAAGCTCAAAGGTACGCCGGCTGTGAGCCCAGGTTTCCGGAGGGGGAGGGCACGGTGCTTTGACCTTGGGAGGCGGCGGAATGTTGAACAACTCTCTGACAGCCGTGGTTGCAGGTGGAACAGAATTGACCTTTTCTATTTCATAAACAGAAGGTTGCTGAAGTGGACTGGGGCTATTATTGGCCAGGACCTCTGGGCTGAGAGGCTCAGAAGTAGACGATGATAACGAGGTAAGAGAGGATGACGGGGACGCCGCCGAGGATGAGGCCCTGGAACCGGATCTCTCCGGTTTCACGGGTTTCTTCTTCTGTTTGTCGGGGGAGGCGGGGCAGATCCCTTTGGGAGAGAGGGTCGGCGTGCCACTCTGACTGGAGTAGCCGCTGGAGGGGGACATGGTCCTGTCAAATTTCCCTTCCTCCGATGGGGTTTTCTGTGGAGAAGAACAAGTGGATTCCGGGTGAAGCTCCGGACCACCGGTCCCACCAGAGGTGACCTGCATGGGGATGATAGGGCTGGAGGAGGCTGAACACACGGGAGTCTTACCGATATCCACAGCAACCATCCTAGCCTCGTCCTTTGCCAAACCACGATTCGTGGCTGTTTTCTCCTCTCCAGATACAGAGTCACCGGGATCTGCCAGACCGCTGGAGTCCGTCCTTATCTTGTTGTGATGCAGAGAGTTGGTTCTCCGCGGAGGTGCCGGGGGTAACTTGGTCTTCATAACAGACAGACTACGGGTGAAGGACTGACTGTTTCTAACACTCTCCTGCCCACTACTGCTCACGTCCCCGGCAGAGACAGATCCCGAATCAGAGCCGGGGGCCTTACTGGAATTTGCACTCATAACGCTGGGGCTCCTGGAACGCACATGGTCCTGGTGCCCGGCATGCCGCTTTGGTTGGCTCCCCAGCCCAGCGAGGTCCGCCGCCTGTTGGCTACCGACGTCCACTCTCCGATTCGAGGAGTTTACGGAGGGGTTGGACGTAATGGTCTCGGTAGAATGCGATGGACTCCAGTTAGAGCCCGACGATTTCGTGGGCATCGCTGCGGAGTCGAGGGAATGCTCGGCATTGGAACCCTCTCCCTCCGATCTCCTCGAGGACACAGAGCTGGCTGACGAGCCCACAGACGCCAGGCTGCTTTTGCTCACGGTGCGGACACTCCCGCCGTGGTTGCCGTTGCCTCCGCGGGCACGGCTGCTTCGGTCAATCTGGATGACGTCAACGGAGGCCGGCAGGACAGCGTTGGGGATGATCTTCGACAGGTAGGTGGCCTGAGGTGAGATGGACATCACTGGACCCTAGAACAGGTGGTCAACACATCTTAATCAATAAAGGGTGATATTCAGTGGTGGGAAAACCTCTACTCTGATATCTTAATTCATTAAAAGTATCAAAAACCACAATGTAGAAATACTACAAGTAAAAGTCCGGTATAAAATATTTACTTTTGTGAAAGTACAAAGGTATTGGCATCAAAATATACTTACAGTAGTATTACATAGTACCAAACGTTTCAAAATGTATAAAAAATCTTTTGAAAATAGCAGATCTACAAGCTCACAATGCGGCGCAAAGTGACGCGTTGTGAGCTTGTAGATTGGCTATTTTCAAATAGCTTAAGTTCTAGGGCTTAGCTGGTTAATGTATGTTTAGTAGAATCTAAATCTACAAAGTATCTGAACTTTTCAGATAATTGTAGCGAGTAAATTGTAATTACAATTGTAATACAATTGTAATTGTAGGAGTAAAAAGTAGCCTACAATATCTACCACTGAGAAGAAAAAGTATAAAAAATTTGAATTACTCTAGTAAAGTAAGAAAATACCTAAAAATGTTACTTAAGTACAGTAACAAAAAATATTACTGTTAGAAATACTGTTATACCCAAATTGCACAAACACAACCATTTAGAAGCCAAGGACACTGTCCACAATCCTTTACTGACCTGCGGCTCCTGAAGGTAGCCAAACAGAGAGGAGGAGGAGGAGGTGGTCATGCCAGGCACAGCTACAGACTTGGGCCTCTGGTTGGAGGTGGCGTGCAGTGGGAACCCAGGTCCCTGGTACTGGCCCTGACCAGGTCCCTGGTGCTCGTCATGGTACACTGTGTGTAGATGGTGCCTAAGCAGCTGCTGTTCTCTGGAAGTCTGATCTCAGGGTACAAGGGAAATGGGAAAATAACTTCCGTATATTAGAAAACATGCACATAGTTGACTCATGATAACCGTAGAACACTAAACATCCTTCTTGTCAAATCATCACTAAACTCAGGTATATTTTACCCTATGTAAAATATCCCATCAAAAATAATATTGAAGTACAGCAATACATGGCAATGTGACGTACTCTTCTTTAATATTTCATCATAACTTTTCACAAAAAAACGTGGGTATTATTTAAAAATCACACCCGTGTGAACTGAGTGGTGCAACTCCCCTCTCTCCTCTCTCTCTCTCATTAGCAGGCAACAGTGCAGCACTAATACTATCTCTCTCTCTCTGGCACAACAGCGCCCCTACTGGTACCCTATAGTCATATACTGTTGCTCATGGCCACATAGGCGCATAGGCGGACACGGACAAAGCTGTTCCTTGGAGTGGTTGCACCACTCAAAAATATTCCTTAACTGTTTTAATGGTGGGATTAAAGTATCGTGTTTCAGGTTTCACTGCCGTGTTTGACCACTGAGTTGCTTGTCATGAAAATCCACTTTAAAACGGTGTAATCGCTTGTCATAGTGTTCAAACATACGGTAAGTGCCGACCACAACAACAGAACGGAGCAGGAAGCGCCCCGCACTGCTCCACCCCCACCATTGTAATGAATTGGGACTCAATTTCCCATAACCCTTTGCACGCCGGAGCGATGGACCTTTTGGCTGTGGTTTTAGATATTTTAGATTTTAGAAGTGTCCATGATGTCACACTGGGCTCACTTTCTTCCTGGACTACAATTCCCATAATGCTTTGGTGCACTGCTCCTCCTTGTGGATAGGGGGATGGCTGTCTTACTGAGAAAACATGTAGTCCAAGAAGGAAGTGAGACCAGTGTCTGTGACATCATGGACACTGCTAAAATCTAAAACCACATATTACACACACAAAGGCCACAGGAAAGTGTCCCTTCAATTTCTTTGGAGAACCTCACCTCAAGGTCTGTGAGGTGCACTCTGGCCCCTTCCTGATTGGCTAACGGAGTCTCTCCATCAATAGTCGGGACGATTACAAGCCCTGATTGGCTATCGCTGGTCTGTCCAAGGCCATTGGGAAGCTGTGTAGGAGCAAGCTGCTGGAATGTGGAGTTCCTCTGCAGAGCTGGAAGGAGAATGAATGCCATCGTTGAAGGATTTATTTTTTAAGGCATACTATTTGTAATGCAACACAGGTTCCTGAAGCCGATTAAATCTCAGAATTCTCAGGATGTTGCAATTTTGAGGTCTGAGCTGCACTCAATGTGTCAGAATGAATCAATGTGCAAAGGATACTGCTGGTGAATGTTCGCATTTCGGATCCATAGATGGGAGCAACAATGAGTCTCAAAATGTGTGCACAGTAAAACAACTTCTTTTTTAACAAGGTGCTCTTTTGTGGTGGTGCAGAAACATGAATCCAAAAAAGAAGCAGAAAAAAAGAAGCCTGGGTAAACCATCCCGGTGGTGCAGAGCGTTCTGGCCCCGGCGCTGGGTGGGCGTTTTGCACAAACCAAAAAGTGGAAGGACCAAAATCTCAAAAAGGCTCAAAAACCGTGACGTGTATACTGGCATCATGGAAAGGTATGTCGACATTACTTTGCAAACATTTTAGGGCCATTCTAAAAGTATTATTTTTAACGAATCCATGTTTGACGATGGAACCGAAATCGGAAAATATGGAAAGAATTGTCTATAATAATAACATGTTGTTCATACACATTGGTTTGGTGGACATACCGAGCTCTTTCTGGACCTGCTGGGGTATTCCCATGATGGTGGTCCTTCGGGTCCTCTTCTTGCCCTTATCGGTCGTCTTCACTGGATTCAGAGGCTTGAATGTGGAAGCTGGGAAAGAAAGGAGACGACGTTCAGAGGAGGGAGAAGGACTTCAGACTGGAGAAGTTTAAGTTAACGTGGGATTAATGACAAGATGTGTGATGTTGCAGGAAACTGGCATTTCTCAAAGGGGATGCTGTTTTACTGCATTAACACACACGCACACGCACAGACACACATGGCATGCCTTACCGCCAGCTGTGACGTGCCAGGCAGTGGCAGTGTTGGTTTTTCGATGCTCAGAGTATATAAAATAAGCTACAGCTGTGTGTGTGTGTGTGTGTGTGTGTGTGTGTGTGTGTGTGTGTGTGTGTGTGCGCGCGCGAACGCCACGCATGAGCGTGTGTGTGCATACTGTATTTCTTTATTTTGTCGCTCTGGCTTTGATTCCACATCATATACCCACAACGGCGCCACATGCTGCTGGGAGTGAGACGTGCATGCCAGATTACGTGCCTCTGCTCTGTCTCATAAAGATCAACCCCGTCCTGCACGCGATGCAGGCCTATGATTAGCACCCCATTATCATGATGGGGCCAACAGGACCCGAATGCTTCCTTTTCAGCAGTGCTGGAAAGCAACTAAGTACATTTAGTTAAGTACTGCACCTAAGTACAATTGTGAGGTACTTGTACTTTACTGGAGTATTTTCAATTTCCAGTACTTTTACTTCTACTACACTACATCACAGAGGCAAATATTGTACTTTTACTCCACTACATTTATTTGAAATCTTTAGTTACTAGTTACTTTGTAGATTTTGATTATTATTACAAAACATACAGTAACAACTCCAGCCCCATATACATTACGGCCATTTGAAAATAGCCGATCTGCAAGCTCACAATGCGTCGTGAGGTGACGCATTTTTGTGAGCTTGTAGATCTGCTATTTTCCAAAGATTGAAATTAAACTTGAAATAGGACATTCTGCACAATGGGTACTTTTAACTTTTGGGTACTTGGGTACTTTGATGCCAATACTTTTTGTACTTGAATTCCGGGATTTTTTCTTTTACTTAAGTAAAACTTTTACACATAGTACGTTGGTTAGACCAGTGTTTCCCAAAGTGGGGTCCGGGGACCCCCAGGGGTCCTTGAGGGAGTTCCAGGGGGTCCTCAGCTAAATGATAGTTTGGAACCAAATGGACCCTTATGGGTCTGTAACTCTGAGAGTTGTACAAATAGTGGCGGGTTAATCTCACCTTGGCGGGTGAGCACAGGCCTGGCAGACACCGCCGCTGACATGGCGGCGGAGGTGGTCGCCGCGGTGACGGAACTCCCGTCGTCTGAGATTCCACACGGAAAGTTGTCACCTCTGTCTGTGGAGCCGTCCCGCTCAGGCTGGAGATGGTCTGCAGACTGCAGACACACACACACACACACACACACACACACACACACACACACACACACACACACACACACACACACGCAAGCACACACACACACACACACACACACACAAAGATCCGCTATTTAATTGGGTTGTATTCTGTTAGTGTATAAAACGGAGAGGTCACTCATCAAGCTTTGTTGTACTTACGGCAGTGCTCGTGTCATCAGGAAAGTTGACACCGTTCCTGTGCTCTGTGTGAGACAAAACAAATAAGACAACTAAAATGAACACTGTTGCTCTGCTTAAATTGTAATATGTGTTGGATCCGTCTGTCCGTCCGTCTAATTATCTACCATATCTATCACATCTATCCACAATATCATTTAGCTATCTATCATCATATGTGACTCTTTTTGATACAGAGACAGTCATGGCGGCAAGACTAATATTGTTCAGGAGTTTTATCCAAAATGAGTTATTAGCACAGGCAGACTCTTCACATATCATGTCTGAAATAAATGTCAGAGCTGAAATCGATGTAAATATGAAAAATGTTTTAAACAGCTAGGTGTAATGTTAGAGTCCACAGAAGTGAACCTTTCAAGCCTGTTTTTCTCAGCTCGCAAACTGAACAACCAATGTCTATTTGAAGCTACTGTATGATTCCCTGCTTTCATATGACATGAAAAAACGAAAATATTAAAAAAACTCTATGACTTATCAACGGTCACATATCTATCCATCCACCTCTCCATCAGCATGTTAGCGTGCGTGCGTGCATGCGTAGTCACCTTGCTGCTGTTGTATCTTCAGGCCCTCCTGGGCCTCGGTGTGCAGGTCTTCCAGGTACTGTGGTCTGCTGCCCTCGATGAACACGTTGTTCTCCTGGTGGTGCTGCAGTGAGGCGGTGTAGTGGACCGTCAGCCTCTTCTGCTCCCAGTCGTGACTCCTGGGTCCCGCTGCAACGGAGCGAGGATAGAGACAACATGAGTGGAAAGGTTGACCCTTGGGTCCCGCGGCAACGGAGCAAGGATATATAGACAACATGAGTGGAAAGGTTGACCCTTGGGTCCCGCTGCAACGGAGCAAGGATATATAGACAACATGAGTGGAAAGGTTGACCCTTGGGTCCCGCTGCAACGGAGCAAGGATATATAGACAACATGAGTGGAAAGGTTGACCCTTGGGTCCCGCTGCAACGGAGCAAGGATATATAGACAACATGAGTGGAAAGGTTGACCCTTGGGTCCCGCTGCAACGGAGCAAGGATATATAGACAACATGAGTGGAAAGGTTGACCCTTGGGTCCTGCTGCAACAGAGCGAGGATAGAGACAACATGAGTGGGAAGGTTGCAACTCCCAAAGAACAGCGACCGTCATCGGCATGCTGGCGCCTCACGATGGAAAGTTTTGTCCGAATTCCATTTTTTGCCACGGACATACAAAATGAGCGGACGATGATAACATCACCAAAAACACATAAAGAGCTAGTCCGGAATGACCATGACAGGTCGGTAACTCTGAGAGTGTACAAATGGAACCAAATGAACCCGTAAGGGTCCATTTGGTTAAGTTAAGGGGGTCCTTGCAAATAAAACATTTGAGAACCAGTTGGACTCCTTATGCTTCTGTGTCGTAGCACGTACAGTAATTGGTTCTTATGATCAAATGGACATTATAATGGTATGCAAAACAGAAAATCTCCAATTTGCCACGGATAAGACCAAGACTGTCCGTGTACTGCTGAAGATGGATTTTTTATACAAATACCAAACATTGTCTCTGGGACGCATGCGGAAGCTTCTGTGAAGCACCAACGCAGAGGCTTGCCCTCTGTTGAGAGCAATCCGCTCCAGAGCCGGAAGAGGTGTATCTTACTATGTCTATGGGAGTATGTGCAGTCAGTGACAATTATCACCCTCCCCATCCGGCTTCTCTCCCCCCGAACATGGGACAATTGCGTTCGTGTGTACACACACACACACACACACACACACACACACACACACACACACACACACACACACACACACACACACACACACACACACACACACACACACACACACACACACACACACACACACACACACACACACACACACACACACACACACAGTATCATCAGACCTATGTGCTGCCACATGGCATGCATGTACACAGACTAAAACGGGTGAACCAGGGCTATATGGGATAATCCTCAGACATATTCCTCTGCCTAGACAGTCCCTGGGGGATTAAGTAATCCTGACTTCAACATAGGTTTAGCTCCATGACAATCAATGACACTAAAGGAGTGAAGGAGGAATTTACAATTAGACATGATTTGTATTAGTTGGGCAGCATCAAAGTCTTACAGGCAAAGTTACTATATTACCAGTATGTCCCATTTTCCTGAATCAGTAGTCTCATTAATTCTCATCTAATTTAGTAGCAACACTGACTGACCTATTTACTGTAGATACAAAGAAGGCTTTTCTTCCCACAAGGGTTTGCTGAATTTTAAACTAGTGGACAGTAAGTAAGTAAATGTTCATGTAAATGACGTGAAAAGTTATATCTTGCATGACCATTTGTTACACTCTCAGACTTTAATTAATTAATGAACACTCAAGGCTGAATAAATCGCAACACCATTCTTATACATCCTACAGACCCTTCTCTAAGATCTCCACAGATACCGTCTCTGTTGGAGGTCATGACTCACGGATAAACACTTATGTAGAGTGACCGTTAAGATCCTCTCTGGGTCTCCTCCTGTTTCACTGGCCAAGTACTGTAAAGGTCTGTGTCCGTCAAGGTGTCCTCTTTCCCTCCTTTGTCCAAGTCAACACTTGGCTCTCAGTCTCACCTGGTTAGGTAATACTGTGCATGTGTGTATGCGTGCGTGTGTGTGTGTGTGGTAAAAGACCCCCTCCCCATATACACACAGACACATTTGAATGTGTAGTCATGTTCACAGACACAAAGCCCCCTGCTGTGTGTGGCCGACCGTGGGAACCTGTGCGTCTTACATAAACCAACCAACATTGTCGGGTGAGAGGACAGGTTTTGTTGTGGTTTTCATCGAAACATGGTCCCGGTATCATATATCAATCACACGCAAACGGCCGTTTGGTAACAAACCACTTGGAATTGGAACAGGGAGGAACTGGAAGTAGCACTCAATCCCAAAGACCCCCCCACCCCCTACTCTAATAGGTTTAACGGTCTTGGAGTTTAGGGTACGGAGACAGGATTACTCTCTGAAGCGTTAATGCGGCCCCCTCATCTCATTAGAGAGGACGTCCCAATCATCACTTGACATTATTAGAACTGTACCTGCTGTGAGTGTATACTGTGTATGTGCGTGTCAGAGAAAGAAGACGGTCACGGGTCAAACAAAATCTTTGATTGATTCCAACTTTGTCAAATCACTGTGCAAATAAGAGTCCAAACAAGCCACTAGACAACTAAGTAAGTAGTAAGTGTCTCACTGTGTCATCAACAGTGTACCAAAAACCTACGGTTTCAGAAAATGTTCTATCATCTAGATATTAAACACTAACTCAAGTCAGGATCTCAAATCCACACCTATATGCAAGAATCAGGCAGCTCCTATAGAGAACAGCTCCTACCATCAGCCTATACCTCGTCTACCTTTTCAACAACATCCATGTGAGTCGCTCACTCACTCTGTCACTCACCCTTCTTCTTGAAGACCGAGAGCAGAGTGTGGAGGCTCTTCCTCAGGTAAGCCACCATTTCCTACTCCATGGCAGACAGACACTTAGTTATAGGTATAGGACAAGCCTCAAAAAGGTTCGATGTTGCAGTTTAGTTTCGTTATCAGTAGGCTAAGTCGTCTATCTTGTCCAAGCAGGTAAAGATACTCAAGGAGTGAAATAGTCCTTTAGTTATACAGTGTCCAAAGCTTTTGCAAAGTGACTGAGCGAGACTGGAGGAAAGCTTGTGCACAATGAGATCTACGTCCAGCCATGCAGCCTACCCCAGCTGCTTTATCCCCTTGTCTGCTGCCCTCGCCCACCCCCCTCTCTCTCTTTTCTCTCCTCTATCGGAACTCCCCTTCTATTGTCAGATAGAGACACCCCCCCCCCCACACAGTGCTGAACGGCTGTCAAAGTTTGGGCTTCAAAGCCCGTCTTCAGAAACACACGGACGAGCAGACACCTGCATGCACACATTTGCACATATCCTAATGCACGCATGCACGCACGATAGGAGCTAGAGGAGAGGGCAATGCGTTGCCTGTAAATCAGTAAGGGTCATCCACTGGGATGGTGAATCTTGTGCACAGCTAATTGCATGGCTTTCCAGTCAGTATCCTTTTGAGATGATGCTCAGGACCACAGCAGATGGATGGACTGACTGACTGACATAACTGCACAATGTCATTCTTAAAGCCTTGCCAGTAGCGGGTAAACTAAAAACAAAATCTAAACAAGGTCTCTGGTATAACATGCCCCTAAATTATTTCAAATGACAGCATGTCCTCTCCTCTGCACCGTTTCCCCCTATCCCCGTCCCTCTGCTCTTTATTTTGACATGGCAGACGTCAGCATCACTTTGACTCACTGTCCCGTGAGTGACCCAGGGGTAACAGTGACCCATGTGGACGTTGGTGTCCCAAAATTAAACAAAGAGAATCGTACTAGTCTGTATTACACTTTCACTGATGCTCTCTCGGTTTCTCCATTCCTTTTCTGTTCGCCCCTTGGTTTAAAAGCACAGTGGAGTTATAATGTATAAGTAGCTAAAGTAGGCAGAGTTGACTCACTGTGATATCTCTCCTGGTCATTATGTTTGATTGTTATCGTGTGCCTAGTTACGGTATTTACGGTTTCCTGGCAAACTGCGTGCAGTAATAAAGCATGAAGATAGTTTTCATACCAAACAAACAAACAGTGCAATGTTTGAGGATAATTCAATCATAACCATGAGTGCCTTTTGGTCTACTCTAAGAGCTAGAGGAGAGGCCTGAAAAGGCTGTTTATTCTTTAATTTTTTTGTAAACACCACAGGGACAGAGTGCCTCAGATAACTGGGACCAGCTGGAGCGATGCCGTTTTAAAACAATTACCTTCATCCAAACCCCCCCCCCCCCCCCCCCATGCACCATCCCCACGCATGCTGCCTCACCCCAGGGCTCTGGCATTGCCTAAAAAGCCTGGACAAGCAATGTGCGCGGGTGGGAGGTTAAGCTTGGGTATTGTAGGGTGAAGGACGGTAGAAGAAAAGCTGCTACTCCCACCCCACTGTCTTGGGTCAGACTGCAGGTGAGGTGAGTGGGGTGGATCAGGCCAGGGACTCAGTGAGAGCAGCTTTGGCCCTGGGAGCCGTGCCAGACAGTTAGCGCTGCCATTGTCTTAACCCCGTCTCCCACTCTTTACCTTGGACTACTTCTATAACTCCTTGTTTATTTTATACCTTATAACAGGTGTCATCTAAATCACTCTCTCAAACACATGTCTTTGAATAATAGGACATGTTTGGAATGTATGTTATATTAAGTGGATAATAAACCAGCTTTGTATTTCAATGACGTGGCCAAACGCTCCCGTTCTCCAGAGCAAATCCCTTTACACACTCCGGCCATATGAAGTGCCCCATGCAGCAGCACAGACCTTTCTCTGCTGCCAAATGATGGGGTCTCTAGCTGGCCCGGCTTCTATAGCTTCCCCCCCCCCCCCGATGTTAACCAAGACCCCTCATATCAATATTCATTAGCAGGCCTAAAGAGGTACCATCTGGTCTTGAAGGAGAGGGCAGAGGGCTGAGAGCCCCGGCTTACATGCCTTCGAATCAATGCACACAATACTGCAGTTCTGCGTAAACAAAATAACACAACACACATATAACCATTGAGAAGAAAAGTGAATTTCTATAATGTCACCAAGCTGTTCACACATTTCCAATCACCAGTAGCAATGTAGAAAACCACTAATATTATGTGGCCAATAATGTTTCACACAGAAATCCCAAACTGAACTTGTTGCAACTTCCTAAATCAATTTAGAGCAGTGGTTTTTCATATCAAGGCCCATTCATTTTTCCGCAATTAAGCCACGGACCACTATTTGATGAGATGTTGTCTCGCAGACCCCAAACTGAAGAATATGTTGTTGCCATTGGATACCTTTTGTCCACAATTCCACGCTGTATTGATGTTGGTACCATAGGAGAGATAACAGGCAAACGTTGATCAAAATGACAATTATTTGATCAAAATGACAATTATTTTTCATGATCTACTTTAAGTTTTAATTAAGTAGCCTAATGCAGGTGCTTAACAATAGTGTAACTCTTGAGAGCGTAAAATGAAACCAAACGGACCGTCAGGGTCCATTTGGTTTAATTTGACTCATTTTGGACTTTGGTTAGTTTTAGAGAAATGTCATAAATCTTATAGTATGTGCCCCACAGGGGCAGTCATGTTAACCCTGCCCAATAGAATGCATTGAGAATTCAGGGAGGCAATAAAGCATGCTCGTTAACGTGTCAAAGGTCAAAACAACTTCCACCTTATTTGTCGCAGACACAAGGAGTACACTGATTTGGCAACACTTGATCTGGGAACCCATCGGCAAAAAACAACGCCCTGTTTGTTGTAGCGTATAGCTCGGGAATCTGTTAGAGATTAGGCAACACTTAATCAAACTAAACGATTTAATTGATTATAAAAATATTTAAAACTAGAAAAAGTGCCCTTCTGGGCACAGGTCTCCACCAGGATTTCTTCCTCAGCCTAGTGGGAATATGCATGCACAGTTTCATCGCAATCGGACGCTGCGTTGAGGAGTTGTGGCGATTTGTACAAAGCGGGCTAGTTCTGAAAACTGTAGGAGCCAATCGTGGCCAATCAGGATGGAATATGAGAAATCAAACAAACCTGCCTTGATCACATGACTATGGAGATCATGTGTACCGATTTGCGTGACATTTGGATAAAATCTGAAGGAGTAATAATAGAAAATGTGTTTTACATATGTCAGCCTCCTGGTGGCGCTATAAAGAGCAGATGTGAAAAATTCCAGGCAAAGGCTTTTCCTTGGCCTCTAGGGAGTTGGCATACAAAGTTATCCACAGATCCGTGCAGTTAGAGGTAAAAACACTTTTCGGGCAGTTATAGCGCCACCTTGAGTTAGAGTTGAAATTGTTGATGTGGCATTTTGTCCTCGGCCTAGTGGGAATGTGGGTGCACAATTTCACGGAAATCACGCGATGTGTTGATGATTTGCAGCATTTTGTTTGAAACTGAGCACTCCTGTGAACTTTTGAAGCCAATCTTAACCAATCAGGATGGAGTGTGAGAAATCTGAAAGACCGGTTTCGTTGAATGGCTCTAGAGAGACTGTGTACCAATTTGCGTGATGTTTGGACAAAATCTGTAGGTGTACTGTGCAAAAACTTGTTTTGCACAAAGCGGCCTCCTGGTGGCGCTATAACAGGCCGTTCTGGAAAGTTTGGGGCAGAGGTTCATCGTTGGCATCCAGGGAGTGTGTGTGCAAATTTTGGCATCGACCGGGTTAACGGTGGCCGAGATTAGCTGCTCACGGACACACGGACACACGGACGGACGGACACACGGACGGACGGACACACGGACGGACGGACGGACGGACACACGGACGGACGGAGTGCAAAACATACTCTCCCCACATGCCTTCGGCCTGGTGGAGACAACAAATCTATTATTTCCTGTTGAGTTGATGATGTGATTTCACATTGTCACACCCCTGATGTACTGTACTTTGTTGCTCCACTAGAGGGTGCTGTAAGATCACGTGTTACTCGGGTTAGACTGTAATAGTACACTGCTATACACTGTATATGAGACTGCAGAACCAGGGAGTGATTTGATTGTACTGTTGATCCACAGTCCATGGTCTGCAGGACACAGCTGGAGTCTGTATGACTCCCATAGGACTGACCAGAGCCCACACCCTGACATTATTTAACACACACACACACACACACATACACACACACATGGTGGAAAATGTGAAAATGCGAGCGCATGCCGCAGATTAGCTCATCTCATGTCCTGAAGTCACCCTCTAATTTCACTGCACACGGAAGGGAGGACAGAGGGAGGGAGGGAGGGAGGGAGGGAGGGAGGGAGGGAGGGAGACCGGGGGGAGAGATATCAAGAGACAGAGAGGCTCAAAAGTGAGAGTTGTTCTCTTGCCCTTCCCATAACCTCAACATCAGTATCAGCTGAGAATGGAGACCACTGGGCCATGGCAGCTTACAGAGTTTCCACCTTACGGCTGGTTGGCCATGAGGACTGCTACTCTCTCTCTCTCTCTGTGTGTGTGTGTGTGTGTGTGTGTGTGTGTGTGTGTGTGTGTGTGTGTGTGTGTGTGTGTGTGTGTGTGTGAGAGAGAGAGAGAGAGAGAGTCACTGTAGACTGACTATAGGGTCAGATCTGGAGGAAGGTGGAAATTATTGATGATTTATTTTATTATTTCAGGAAGTGCGGTGACAAGACACCTGTCTCTTAGCTCCAATGCAGAGAGAGAGAGAGAGAGAGAGAGAGAGAGAGAGAGAGAGAGAGAGAACGAGAGAGAACCAGGCTTCTTCTGCAGAGGAACAGATCAATAAGTGCCCTCACGTCCCCAGATTGTCTTACACTCACTGACCTCACCCAGTCTGGGATGCAGAAAGAGAGACAGACAGACAGACAGAGAGAGAGAAACAAAGACCAAGTGAATCCTAAAGAGAGATACATAGGAAGTCGGAAACTCCAAGAGTTTGTTAAAAATCAAACACGTAAACACGCTCAAGCATTGGCATACACATCACAATGTATCCAGTGTTGGCACCTAGCAGCTGAGTCACTGCAGACTAGCTTCATTAGACATCGATTTCTTTCAAAGACAGTGAGTCCTCCTGGTTCATGCCAAGCCCCAGGGGGAAAACAGCAGACACTTGAATCTGTGCCATCTGATATAGAGGTGACACATGTGTGTCAGTGCACTGGGTGGGACATGGATCGGAGCAGGTGAGTGTTGTGTAGCCAAGGATACCATCTCTTAAGTGGTGACATGCATCGCTTTGCCAAGTGGAAGCAGTGTTTGGCCTCGGGGTGTTTGCGTTACTGCTCCACAACCACAGCATGGCTGTGAGAAAATAAAACAAAAGATGCCTGTTCTCCACACAGACTTGACGTACTAGTTTGTCCATTAGCTTTTAGGTCTTTTGTTCTTGCCGTTTCCAGATAAAGCTCACATTGGTCTGTATCAAAGCTCACTCCCTATCCCTGTTTGATCTCCCCTCACTCCTAATTGCCCCGATCTCTCGTTCTCCCTCTCTCTCATTGATATGCAGCCGGTAGAAATCAGAAAGGCAGGTGGTTCATGGGACTTGACTGCTGCTGTACTTGGTGATTTATGTCCTTGCTGTGGCCCTGTATGCTCTGCCGCCACACACACAGCTCTCCTTCCTCCTGTTTAACTCGTCAGGTGTCTTACATGTCCTCACTCCTCCTCACCTCTGCGTCGTTCCCCGTTTTGCACCATTTGTGTGGTTTTGTATCGAGCATCGAGTTCAACGATGACTGCACTCGCAGTGTCATATTTCAACATGAGCAGGCAGGGTAATACCATACGGTACAGTATCATTAAGTATTCTAATGGACAGGATGGGGTGGAGCAGGAAGGTGGTCACATGGGAATGAATAAAATAGGATAATAATAATATAGTCCTCTATATTAGGTGTGAATCACATCACATAATGTAAATGCCCTTTTCTTTTTCTATTTTATAATATTTATCCCATGAGTTTTGTAACTCATTTTATCACCCAGTGTCAATTACCTGGGCGCTACACTCCCTCTACCAACCTGGGGAGAGCAACGGACCGACCTCATGCTTCCTTAAAGATTTCTTTTTGGCTTTTTCTGCCTTTAGTGATAGGTTGAAAGTAGACTTGACAGGAAATGGGGAGAGAGATGGGGGCAAAGGCCGTCAGGATCGGGAGTCGAGCCCGCAGCACGCCGTTAGGCTGGCTCGGCAGCCTGGGTGCCCGGACGGTTGAGCTAACCGTACGTCCCCGGTTGGACGTACTGTATAACGCGTGGAAGGAACACATTATTCCAGCAGTTCCTTTCCCCTCCATCAATAAATGCCCTTTTCCATCACGCGATAGAACGGTTAATAATACTTTGCTAACTGTGTTGAGCATACAATCGTGGTCAGCCAGCCAACCGTGTTGGTGCGATGGCTAACGAAGTAGGTATTCAATGATTGCTTTCACAAACTTGTCATATCATCACTGTCACAGCCCCACCACAACTACATAATATGCACATAATTGTTACCACGCAGTTTTCAACTGTTACAATAATGTCAGAATAATCATGTACAGCAGTGGTTTTCAACCTTTTTCATGTCAAGGTGCATATACTGTATTATGTATTGGGCATTTGAGCCACGGACCACCATTTGGTGATATCTAGCCTCTCAGACCCAAAACAAAATTTTGGTATCGCTGGATAACATTTTGTACACAATTCCATTCTGTATTGATGTTGGTACCACGAGAGATAAGGGCAAACGTTGATCAAAATAACAATTATTCTACATTCTCTAAATTGTGTAAAATTAAGTAATTCAGGTGTTTAACAATAATTTAACTCTTGAGAGTGTAAAATGAAACCAAATGGACCCGTCCATTTGATTTCATTTTACGCTCTCAAGAGTTAAAGTTCTAATAAGGGTCCATTTGGTTACCATCATTTAGCTGGGGTCCACCTGGAACCCCCTCAAGGACCACTGGTTGAAAACCACTGGTCCTTCATCGTATATTCATGTAGGTCTATGTCTTTGAGCAAGACACGGACTGCTAATAGGATGGGCTGAATGGTATATAGTATATACTGTATGTGCAACTGCAAATGCACTTGACCAGCAATGAATCTTTCCGTTCCCTCCCCCAACAGTCTCTCTGGTTAATGCTATACCATGCACTCACTGTTAAACAGGTGAGCTCGTAACTCAGAACCACCAGCACCCGCAGAATACAAATGAAGCGAATGCAATGAGCGAAAATAATGGTTCCAGTGTAGTGTAGTGTAGTGTAGTGTGTGTGTGTGTGTGTGTGTGTGTGTGTGTGTGTGTGTGTGTGGGGGGTCTATTATTGGTCACATTTGAACTATGTTGCAGTGTTCTGGCAGTTTCATTACTGCATCTAGAGATAGTTAGAGAGACAGAGATGAAGACAGAGAAAGAGAGAGTGAGTGAAACATCACTCACTGACTGTTGTCAACATAAACGTTAGTTTCCTGCATGACTCTCTACACCAGTGCTTCCAAAACCTTTCTGGTCCAGACCCAAAAGAGAGATTAGATATTTGCCCTATAGTGAAAATAGCAGATCTACAAGCTCACAACGCGTCACGATCGGCCATTTTCATTACTACTTGAACACTTATAATGAGACTAGAAGTGCTTTTTCTTTGATTTCTTCATGAAATTACTGGGGAAAACATTTAATTTAGTTTTTAATTCATGAAAAATTCTGCTTTCTTCAGGAACGTTTTTTCAAAATGGATAATAATTAAAAACAAAATGTAGGAAAATAAAGGGACCTATGATGGATACTTTTTAATTATCAAGACATTAATTGTTTGTGGATGTCGTATTACATGTTCCCTATGACTTAATCATATGCCCCATGTCCTGTATTTAAATTGCCTCAGGTCACGCTGTCCCACTGATTTTGTTCTCACTTCTCCCCTAGCCAGCATGTAGATAAAGAATTGTTTTCTCCCGTTTGCCACAGATCACCCAGTGTATCTGTGAGAACTGTTGTTTGACCTTGTAGCGAGGCAGACTTCATGTCTCCCCCTAAACATTATTTACGTCTCAAACGTTATATTCGTCCACTGTATGAGCATTATGCTTCCTGGTTTGCCGGGATATGACCGGCCCCAACATTGTTCTGACAATGACACGTAGCTTTCCCAATCTTGATTAAAATGATATATAAACCGTGTCCATTTGGTGACTTTTTGTAATTTGGCTGGTATGTGGATTCATTCTTTGTGCTCTCCGAACTAAAGAGAACAGGCTAAAACATTATAAGCTCCTGACTGGACAATCATTTCTTTTGTGTGGATTCAATTATTCATCTTTTGGGTATTTAAAGATATTTTTCTAAAAGTATTTCCTACTTAAGGTTAAAGCTAATTCTTAACTTTATAATTTAAGGTTTATAACCTATAATATATTAATTAATATATTAATAATGTTTTTTGTTACAGGCTCTCTGCCTAGGTTTTTTTGATTGAGCACCAAATGTAATCTGATTACTAATTACTCATTATTATTAAGTATTTCTACATTCAGGGTTTCCTGCTCTGCTATCGAAGTTAAAATATACAGTCCTTTCTTATTAGCCATATTAATTACCTTTATTATAATTTATTTATCAACCTATAAAAATGGGTCCGCGACCCGACCCAGTGTTTGGGAACCAGTTCTCTATACTGTATATCAGTGGTCCGGGGACCACCTGTGGTCCTTGAGGTTCCAGGTGGTCCCCAGCTAAATGATGGAGAGTTGGTAACCACAGCCATCTTGCCAGCAAGGTGCTACCTAGGAGGTGCTACTTTCCATAGACAGCCCATTCATCCAAACAGAAAAGTCCTCTCTAATTATATTAAACAACGTTAAAATCACCAATATTGCAGCTGTAGGGAAAGCTTGAATTATCCTCTTTCTATCTGCAAAATGTTTAAAAATAAAAATAAATATTTTATGAGCTACTTCCTGTCAAGAAATTCCTTGCATGTGATTTTTTTCCAAGTGTTGCACAATTACAATTACAAGTACAATTACAATTTAAGTAAATGTATAGTTACTTTCCACCACTGTATCTGGACTAACCTTGACTGCTCTGTGTCAAAATTGACCCTCAGTTCAATTTCTATATTTGGGGTCCATTCTCATAGTTAGATTATAACACTCAGGATTTTGTAGGGCCTCTGGTTTCTCTCAGCCAGGAAAGTTGGCAAACCTGATCTGAAGTGATATACGACTCAAACCGATAACACTAAATGGACAGCACTTTCCCCAGACCACTCAAATGCGCATTCACACACACACACACACACACACACACGCGCGCACACACATTATGTATTCTGAACACATTCACACACTGATGGTGCATGCAACCAGGCAAGAGTAAGACACTAACCTTTTCTTTTCATCGCTACCGGAGTTGTGTTTTAGAGGACAATCTGTCCAGTGGAGGAGAAAAAAAACGCCAACAAAAGCAATCAGCAAAGTCAACCAAAGAACAAGATTTCGGAGCAAGATCTCCTCCTTACAGTAGGTCAGCTACCATGATGCACCTCATGGTACTGTAGCACCACAAAGGCAGTAAAAACAAGGCTCCAGACCTGTCTAAACAAACTGGTCAGGTTACTGCTTCACCTTACTTCACACCTAGAACTGGCCTGACCTAAACCCTGCCTCATTATGCGTGGGATAACTGGGATTATTACGGTGGGATGGCTCAGAGGACAGAGTACAGCGACTTGCAATGGGCAACTGGTCTACAACACTGGCTCCCAAACAATCAACCAATCAATAGCAGTTAGGGTTTCAGTGTCTTGCCACTCTACTGTATGTTCTTCGTATGTCAGTTGATACTATCAATGATAAGAGCTACCAACTGAACCCTAGGAGAAGCTCTCGTCATCCTGCTAGATACCTAGACAGATACCTAACCGACTTCGCTGATGACATCGCGCTTATCAGTCAATCATTGGAATACGCTCAGGCTCTCCTTCAGTCTCTTGAGCAGGCCTCCAACTGTGTTGGTCTTTATCTCAACGAGACCAAAACTGAATACGTAAATATATGCAAATCCAACAATAACCACATTATAAAAACACTTAACACTCCTCTGACACAGGTTGATGACTACAAGTATTTGGGTTCATATATATCTTCTTCCCAAAAGGACTTTCAAACTAGGAAGGGTGTGGCCTAGTCAGCCTGCAATGACATGCATAATCTCTGGTCATCCCAGTTTAGTAAAATGTTAAAAGTAAAAATATTTAGGACTTTCAAAGAAACTAGAGAAACGGTTGGATGGCACTTACACCCGCCTTCTAATGAGAGCACAAAATCTGTCTTGGAAGAGCCACCCATCGACTAATCTAATATACGCCAACCTTCCCCGTGTTTTTTCACTAGTCCGGTCCAGAAGAACACAGTTTGCCGGCCACTGCTACAGAGCTGACAATGAGGTTATATCATCCCTTCTTCTCTGGAGTCCTGCCTCAAAACAGTACATGTACAAGGTTGTAAGCTTGTATATCTGCTATTTTTGAGTAGCCAACGCTAAAACTTTAAATGACACAGATGCTCCACCACCAAGACACCCACGTACCTGTCAAAATAACGAAGTCCACACAACACTCACAACACCAGAGGGAGTTCAACAAACCACGTGCAACCCAGATTCGGCTCAAAACAAGGGGTTACATTAATTTCGCTCCTATGCCACTAAAATGTGGATGCCCCTACCAACAGCCATTAAGAAATGTGAATCCCTAGACTCCTTCAAAACCGCACTTACGGGTGGCTGCAATTCTTTATACTTTCTTTAACTAATTTTTTAACTTTTTTTCATAGAATTGTGTATTTGTAAGTCTGTAAATGTTCTGATGAATTGAAAATGGAGGACCCTGATGTATTTCTGGTTTCACCCTCGTAGCATATAAGAGGAGTTGGTTTTCTGGGTGGGAAAGCCGTTTTGCTGCTTGTCTCATTCAGCTTAATAGGCTGACATAGTAGCCTTGCCGAGCCATGAGGCCCATAGGGCAGGAGCCTATCTCTTGTTTCTGTAGCGTGAAGCAGCTTGATGTACAAGTACACCCCCTGGACATGACGTTAGTATGTAGCAGGGACTTACACCCCAATCCAACCCTTGATGCTGAGTGTCAAGAAGGGAGGCATTGGGTCTCATTTTTAGTCTTTGGTATGACCCGGCCGGGGATCGAACCCCAACCTCCCAGTCTCAGGGCGGACACTATAACCACTAGGCTGACGTAGTGAAAACTAACTACAGAAACACAACACAGACATGGGTGATCCAGTGCTGCTGGCTGCTGCGTTCATATGGAGTCTCAAAACAGGCCAATAAATCTATTCATTGCTAGCTGGTGTGTATGGGAGTGAGGCAAGCAGTCCCTTGGGTGACCCTTGAAAATTATAGGGGGGGACCAGATCAGCCTCCAGCAGTCTTAGAAAGAGAGAGACAGAGACATGCAGCGACAGAGAAAGAGAGATAGAAGGAAATGGAAAGAGAGAACTAAAAGAGAATGACAGAGAGAAAACAGATCATAGTTGTAAAGCATGCACATTACAGACATGCCTATAACAGAACAGGAAGTGGGACGTACACTGCAAAACCCTGATAGTTCATTTAACTCTGAGAGAGTAAAAATATACACATTTATGGGTACATTCGCACCCTCTCAGAGTTCAGTTAACACCCACGATTTAGCAGCGTATAGAACCCAAAAATATGCCAAATGACCACATTCTATTTTAAGCTCGTCCACGTCTCTGATGGAGAAGCCGCGTCTCATTAATTATGATTGATGAGTTAATGACAGGTCGCTCTCAGTCTTCAGGAAGGTATAAACTGCTCTCTACTGTAAGAACTGAGCCATCTCAGGGAAGGGCAGGACCTGACAGGCCTATGTCTGTCGCCCCCAGGTCTGACTGAATCCCATGCAAATATACCGGTACCCTCTTTTGTCTCTGGGTGTGTGTGGGCATTCCCACGTCTGTCCATTCCAGAATCAGAATCGACTTTACTGTCACATCACAGTAAAGTCACAGCTTTTACCATGCAAAGAAAGTACAAGTAAAGGGTTTCAGCTTGTTTCACACAAACAGCAGCTGTTGGGTTTACAGGCTGTACAGCCATACAACCAAAGGGTCTCTTTTCCACTAGTCTCTCAAGACAGACTGTTGAGGAACAACAGGGGCCGCTGTTTCCCCGAATATTTGACGATGGGATTCTCAGATTGCTTTTCCACAAATACATTTATACTGTTATACATAGTAACCAATAGTTCCAGGGAGCTGTCAGGGTTATACTCTGCCAGTCTGAACTGGACACAACTACCGGTATACAAGAGACCAGACAGATTGATTACCTAATAATGCCTGATTTATGAGCGGTGGCGTGCCATGTTGCATGCCAAACACAGCAGATCTACATGCTCACAACGTGTCGCACTGTGACACGTGTGAACTTGTAGATCTGCTGTTTTCAGAGTGCAAAGCCAAAATGCAACAATAAATCAGGAACAAGATTAAGCTCATTCTGTGACGCTGACCCCACCACCAATAGTGGCGTTCCAAGTTCATGGCATTCGTGACTGTTTATTCACGTGAGATTAGAATTGACGGACGACTTACCGAAGAGATAATGATTCAGTTACAATTTAGGCATTTAGCATTTAAGTTCTTATAGAGAGAGATCGACACACGAATGTGCAAGGTGGAGGAAAGTGCCATGAGGGTAGTGGTCATGGGATTAGAGCTCTATAAGAACAAAGACAACAGTAACTTCTAGCTCACAGATTTATACACTAGTGCCATGTCTACATAAATTACATAAGTTTAGCCTTTGCATACACCTGTAAAGTCGTCAAGGCTAGTGCAAGTGCTATGGGCTAAGATGGATGTAGTGGAGGGTTGGATCAGACTTTGTAGATATGGGGGTGCCATACCTTTGGTTGATTTGTAGGCCAACATCAGTATTTTGTACTCTGTGCGGGCAGCAACTGGGAGCCAATGGAGGGAGCGGGGAAGGGGTAGACGTGAGAATTTTGGCTTGTTGAAGACCAAGCATGCTGTGGCATTCTGGATCAATTGGAGAGGCTTAAGTGCACTGCACATGCCAGCAGGCAGGAGAGAGTTACAATAGTCAAGTTTTTACAGTATATGACTGGGCTGACTCCTGCGTGGGTGAGGAAGGGTCTAATCCTTCGAATGTTATAGAGTGCAAACCTACAGGATCTAGTGAACGCTGTAATGTGTGCTTTGAATGAGAGCTGACTGTCCAGGACGACACCAAGGCATTGTCTATGGGAATAGTTCGCTGGGAAGAACAGAAGCTCAGTCTTGTCTGGGTTCAGCTTGAGGTGCTGAGAAGAGATCCACTGTGACTACAATACAAGGGGTCTTGGGAATAGACATAATGACTACATTTGGAGACAAAGAGGAAGAGGATTAAAAAGAAAGATGCAGGAATTTCAAGACATAACATTAATTCTGTGTTTAGCACAAGTGCATTCTCCTCAGCTTCTGGAAGGCACATGATCAAAATGTCACTGTCTGTCTGGTTGGGATCACCATGCAGAGAGATAGAATGTCTTCATTTGACCTTCAGATAAACCAAAATGTCATAAATTCTAAGAGCTCTGCCCATGCCAACCTTTCCATTTCAAGATGGTGACATGTCAGATCCCAACAATCAACCCTTTGTTCCTCTCTGTATACGTGCACTAAGGCTATATGTATTCATCTCATGTGATTCGCGTGATTCCACGCTCCGAAACATAAGCAATGAAACAGATTCTTAGAATATAATAAGGGTGGATGTACAGTATTATACATGTGTGTGTGTGTGTGTGTTTGGGCCAGTGGGTCAGGATGTACAGTAGAGTTCATCCCAGTTCCATACAGTTGCGATGCAACACGAGAGCTATTTTTGATTCTACAAATGCCTTATAAATCAGTAGTTCTCAAGCTTTCATGATATGATTTGTTTTTAAATGTAAAAATAGCAGATGTACAAGCTCGCAGAAAGGCACAAAGCGACGACGTGCTTGTATATCTGCTATTTTTGTATAGCCAACGCTAAAATCTAAAATAACATGGATGCTATGCTGGTTTTAATGGCTTAAAGAAATTCTACAAGTCTTGACAAACGTGCCCACAAAACCAGATTCTATAAATGTCTTTGAAATCTGAAAAACCTGTGTTTCTAATAGAAACACAGGTTTTTCAGATTTCAAATATGATATAGAAACTTTCTATATCATAAAACTATTTCATGTCAAGGACCCCAAAAATGATATGCATTGGTGCATTGGCCGCCGACCCCCATCTGAAAATATGTTGTTCCAGGGACCCCCCAGAAGCAAAGATATGAGTTCAAAACGTTCGTCTGAAAGAATATATATTCAAAGATTTGCGACACATTTTCACGATTAAAAATAAATAAAAAACAGAGTGCTGCACTACGAGCTTGTAGATCTGCTACTTTTCAATAGCTAAAGTACAGTATAACATAATGCTTTAAAACACCAAAAGGTGCAAATGTTGAGAATCACGTTGTGAACAGTGCTGATGTCTTGAATGTTGAGCTGTGGGGAACAAGGAGGCAGATTCACAGCTGGAACTCTGAGCAAAGTGAGCATGTGTCGTCTGACTCACACTACACACATTAGCGTTGAATAGACAATGTCTGTAGGACGCACACGCACCCACGCACGCACGCACGCACATGTGTGTGTGTGTGTGTGTGTGTGTCCGTGTCCAAAAGAGGAAAAGTTCAAATTTGGTACACGCACGCTGCCCACTGACACCAGGTGTGCCATGTTGGTATCAGTATATCTCATTCTGCCATCTCCTTGGGTGAAACCCTGTTATGCCCAGCCAGAGATACCGGTAAGCTCCTACTCGGTAAACAAGACAGCTCCCTTTTGACTCAACCTGTTTCAAAAGGGGAGTAAATCAGAGTGAAAGGACAGCAACAAGCAACATGCTGCCCAACAGCTGGGGCATACAAAGAGTGAGGCGGGTGCAGGCCCTGCAACAAGCAACATGCTGCCCAACAGCTGGGGCATACAAAGAGTGAGGCGGGTGCAGGCCCCCGCTTGGCATGAGTAGCCTTTTAGCCTCCCTGAATCCTCCCGATATGGGTCCCATGATGCCGCTAATATGGTATAACACGTGTCGTTAAGGTTCACTCGATCACCATGGTGTCAAAACAGACTGGAAGAAGCTAAGAGGCTTCATGGACATTTCTCAGTAACCTGCTGATTTAAAAATGTTCTTAGTGATTTGACAAGAACTTTGTGCAGAGATTGTGCAAAATCATAAACAAAGAAAGGAGAAATATATCCTTTCAAAGTTAAACTCTGGACGATAACTAAAAGATTGGTGTGTGTGTGTGTGTGTGTGTGTGTGTGTGTGTGTGTGTGTGTGTGTGTGTGTGTGTGTGTCTGTGTGTGTGTGTGTGTGTGTGTGTGTGTGTGTGTGTGTGTGTGTGTGTATTTCTGTGCATCTCTATGCGTATCTAGGATAGTGGTTTACTGTGCGGTGGACTCTAATGCTTTAACTCAATTTAAGCCCTAATGCAGGAAGCCACTGGCCGAGCACCATTAGCACACCATCCAAACACTGGCCTTCTTTATGCCAGAGACAGCGAGGCTGGTCTGATTCATTGTACTGTATGTTCCAGAGATAAACAGTGGCATGCCTGGCTTAGCCTACATAGTCTATATGTGATGGAGCTAGGGCATTCTTCTTAGGATCAATTTATACTACGTCGCACGACAGAGTCTAAACTAGGCATGGTTCAAAACATGTTTATATGAAGAGGTTGCCCACATGGGACTATAGCTGTGGTTATTTAGAAGGCATGAGAACCTCAGCAAACGGGAATGCTCTGGAGATCTCATTCAGTATATATCTTCACGCTGAAGAAAATGGCCACGAACCACAATTGTACACCACCACAGAATTTGCTTTTCACAAGAAAGATTGAACAACAAGGCCCTGCTTCTGCTAACAGAGAACGGGTTGCGCTTCATGCAGCATTCTCCCTTCATCTCTCAGAATAAGGACACCTTTAGGTGTGAAGAGAATGCTAGGTTAAGGTTATATCGGTAGTTCAACAAACTTTTTAGCCCGTGACCCAAAAGAGTCTCTCTGGGACTAGTGAAAATAGCAGTTCTACATTCTCACTGTGCTATTTTCAGTACTAGCCTATACTTAAACATTTGCTTTCTAATTTATGGTTTGTTTAATTTTTATTTTATTTCTTCATGGAATTACTGAACCAAATCATTGAATTTGCATGAAAAATGTAGCTTTTTGGGGAAATGTTTTTTTAAATAATAATATTAAAAGCAAAATAAAGGCAAATAAAGGGACCCATACAAATGTGTCTGCGACACACAAATGTGTCCTGACCCACTGGTTGTGAAACGGTGCTGTAGGTTAATTAAAGTATATAGGTGAGAAAATGCATTGGTGGCATAAAAAAACCCAACTAAAAACGGGTAAGCTTCAAGACAAGCCGTTTTGCCCCCGGGCCCCTCGAGGTCCTGAGAACAAGGTGTCGTAGACAGGCAGCATAAAGCGAAGTGATGAACAACAGGGCTTTCATGGCTCCCCCGACACGCCCGCGTTGCTGAGTGCTCTGCTCTTATTCTACATAACAGAGACGAAACATAAGAGCAGAATATAGAAACTGCACAGCAGGGAAGCAACGCATACGGAGAGAGCTGCAGGCGAGATGGGAAGGAGTTGGAGAGCTCGGATGAAAGAGTGCGACTCATTCCGTTTGTTGTCGTTACTTGTGAGATAGGACATACCTGTACATTCTGAATGTGTTTGAAGGCCAACGTTGGAGGAAGTGGTGGTGGTGGTGGTGGGGGACAGAGACTAGGGACTTACAGTAGCTCTATATAAAGTGAAGGAAGGAAAATAATGGTTACATAACTCTATACACTTGGTTGACACGGGTCCGCCGGTTCGCTATAGCATTTCCCTCTACACCAAATCTCGTCGACGGAAACAGACGATTTACAAGCTTGCTTTACATTGTAAATCGAGATTGTGAATCAACAACTTTCGCCAAATGTTCGCCCCACAGAATAGGGATGCATAGTTACGGGGGTAACATACATGTTTGGGGGTCAGGGGGGGGGGGCTTTCGTTTTTGTGTACAGGGCCAATTTCCACTTAAATAATTTTAATGTTTTGGCCATTGTATCTCGAATGGAAAGTCCAATCTGCTCAGTTCAAAGCTTTTTGGAAGCGTGACTTTGAGGACATTCTGAATCCAAGGTTCCCCATTGGCTCAGGGCCCCTGTGCACGTGGCACAAGCCATAATTCGTCCATGATGATAGTATGTATAGGCTATATTTACTGTGTATTGCCCTACTTCCTCAGTGTGCAAGGAAAGGAGAGGAACCCAACGAAAAGGCATTACCAGAACATAAAAAGATGCAGTGCAATAAGGATCAGTGATGGTGAAAGAGGCAGTGGTGGAAAAAGTACTCCAATGTTTTACTTAAGTATCAATACTGCAATGTAGAACTACTCCGTTACAAGTAGAAGTGAGGATTTCAAAATGTACTTGAGTAAAAGTGCAAAAGCATTGGCATCACAATGTAGTACCAAACGTAGGAAGTACTCGTTAGGCAGAATGTTTCAAATGTGTAAAAAATCTTTTGAAATAGCTGATCGGCTATTTTCAACTCGCCGAAATGTACATAGGGCTGAAGTGGCTACTATACGTTTTGTAACAATATAAACAAAATCTACAAAGTAACTAGTAAAAAAAAGTACCCAGGTAAAGTACAAAGACCTCAAAATTGTACTTGGTGTTAGCATTATGTTATGCTTTAGCTATTGAAAAATAGCAGATCTACAAGCTCATAGCGCGCCACCGAGTGGCACGCTATGAACTTGTAGGTCTGCTATTTTTGAGAAATCAAAGAACGACTGACATAGAAACATAGCTTTTTCAGAAAACTGTCAGGATGTAGAAGACATTTTTAGAATCTGATCTCAGGTCAAAATGGCGGTTAAGCACAGTATTTAAGTAAATGTACTTGGTTACTTTCCACCACTGTGAAAGTATGAGCAGAGCGAGAGGGCACGTTATCCTCTCTGCGGGGAGCCAGCTGCGATACGGACAGAGGCGAAGCTAAATGGCATCTTCAAAGGAGGCACTGGGAGAGTGTCTTAGCTGTGGCTATAGCAATCAAAAAAGGGGTTTAGGCGGGATAATGGAATATGGAATAACACCCCATGGGGGAACAGACTTTAAAGGGCTCGCGGATCCACCCTAATTAGCGTGACAATATATAATGTACTGCATAGTAGGCCTACATATTTCTCTCCACCGCAATTTGTATGGTTGGTTATTGTTTTCCATTCTCCCCCTCTATGTCTCTCTCTTAGGACTGCAAGAACTGTTCATTTTCTAAGCGATTATTCAACCAATTACTAAATTGATATAATTCAGAAGCACGTATTTAAAAAAATAAACAAACCATTAGGTCTGATAATCACTTGAGCCCTATTACTTCGGCATACAACAGTGTCGCACAAAAACACAGAAAAACCCCACATACAGTTGTATTTAATTCAAACTGTTTGGTTCACTTGCACCCTATATTCTCGCACTCTTCTGTCATTTATCTTCCCTCATTCATACTAGTTATTTTCAGCCGTCATTGATATGTCACCTCTCTGAAATGCGACAATTTTTCTCCCCATGAAGGGAGGGACTTTTGCACGAGGGGTGCCGTCTCTCTCGAGCGAACTTGAGCCACCACCTTGCAAGCTAAAGCGAGCGAGTTGCCGAGTCGAACGTTGCGAAGTTCCCTTTGAAGCCGACTCAGAGCCGATAGGCAGAGAATAGTAAATCCTCGTCCCCCCTATGAACACAGCAGAGCGCTCCCTATAAGCCACTGACTGGCCCGTCTCACCCAATCACAAGCTGCGGCGCTCCTTCCAGCCCCTTCCTTTGTTGGGCGGAAAATGTGGTCGTCTCTGAAATGGTCAACAGGGCGGTCCATGACTGTGCTACTGAACAGGTCAGCTTGCAAATATCTAATCTCTCTTTTGGAGTGTTGAGCCACTGACTAAACTACTGTAAGCGTCTCCATATAGCATTGAGGTGTGGCCGTGTGTAGAGGGAGAGGGGAAAGGAAACGATGACAAAGGAAAGTAGTTTTACTGAGAGCACTGCAGGGAAGCTGTCTCTTTGCAGGCCAACCCGGAAGTTAACTTCGCCAT
>NC_139697.1:34404368-34599368 GCF_964188405.1 Protomyctophum parallelum | reverse complement strand
ATAGACAGGAGCATGCAGCTACAGACATGCAGCTACAGACATGTAGCTACAGACAGGAGCATGCAGCTACAGATTGGAGCATGCAGCTACAGACATGCAGCTACAGACAGGAGCATGCAGCTACAGATTGGAGCTATAGACAGGAGCATGCAGCTACAGACAGGAGCATGCAGCTACAGACAGGAGCATGCAGCTACAGACAGGAGCATGCAGCTCATACTGTACTTCGAACCAGCCGTTCCCTCCAGTAGTGTTGATTTAGTCGAAAAATATTCGTCGACTACCTTTTTTCACTGAGGAAAACTAAGTAAAAACGAAATAAAAAGCTATATATGAAATATATAATATAAAAACTAAGCTATATATGAAATATATAATATAAAAACTAAGCTATATATGAGGACTAAAACCTATGAAATGTTAGGGAGAAGAGAGAACTAAAAGGCACGTCACATTATGCTTGGTTGCGTGCTGAAAAAAAGCAGATCTACAAGTTCACAGTGCATCGCAGCGCGCCGTGTTGTGAGCTTGTAGATCTGCTATTTTCAGCATGCAGCCAACTCTAAAATCAGTCGTTACAGCACCATTTAAAATCTTATGACAGTTAGTCGTCCTAAAACTAGACTAAACACTAAAACATTTCAGTTGACTAAAGTGTGACTAAAACTACATTTCCTGTCAAAACCAACACTATTCCCTCCAGCCATTTCCTCCGCCTCTGTCATCATCATCATCATCATCTGGTGTACCTGCTTTCAGCTTGTCCGGACGGCCGAACAGCCAGAAAAAGCCTACGGGGCTTTTGGGGCTGGCTGGGTGGTGCTGGTGGTGTGAAGAGCCTTTCTTCTTCTCCTCCACCTGCACCAGCTTCTTCTTGTGCACGCTGTTCCCCATGACGTCTGCAGGGGGGGGGGGGGGGGGGTTGTGCTAATCCGTTCACCCCCCGTTAGTGGGGGTCCACCACCGTCCCGGGGAACAAGAGGTGTCCATACATCACATCTGGATGGTTTGTGTCGCCTCTGCTGGTGCTTCCCGTCTTCTCCCCCAGTCCCTACACTCACTCACTACGACCGTCTCGCATGCACACGCATACAGTCACACACACACACACACACACACACACACACACACACACACACACACACACACACACACACACACACACACACACACACACACACACACACAGTCGAGAAGGAGCCAAACCCTAGCAGATCTCACGCCTCAGACGCCTACAGCCTTCTGGCTGAATCGGGAACCCTGGTTTGTGCACGCACACGCGCGCATCCCGATGTAGAGTAACATCTAAAGAGCCACTGACCTCGTTTGAATATGATTGACTGTCAAAATGCGTACACACACAGACACACTCTGTTTGTTGCTCGTCCCAGCCCTGTACATCCAGTCGCTGAAGCGAAGGCAGAGTCCACACTGAGAAACTCACTACTACACCACGCATACGTGTGTGTGTGTGTTATTGAGCATGTGTGAGTGAGTGCCCCTCCCACTCTCTCCTCCTCCGGACGCTGTACAGTATATAGCTGAGCGAGTGCACGCGCGCACACACACACACACACACACACACACACACACACACACACACACACACACACACACACACACACACACACACACACACACACACACACACACACACACACACACACACACACACACACACACACACACACACACACACACACACACTCTCATTATCCATCATTGTTATTATCGTTATCATTTAGGACGTCATCAGATATTTCCCAATCTCTTTCATTCTCTCTCTCGCTTATTTGGTGACTCACTTCCTGCTGCCTGATTGTGTTGTGACATTAACGGCATTAACCAGTTGTCTTCACGACAGCATTATGAACACAGGTGTGACAGATCCTGTCAACACAACGAGATATAGGAGCAAACACATACTGCTATATTATTCATACATTCTCTCGTTCTCTTGCACAGACACACGCGCACACAGACAAGCACTCTCTTTCTCTCTCTCACAGACACACACACACACACACACACGCACACACAGAGCTGTCGAAAACAGAGTAAGTTTATGTTAGGGAATGTTGCGTGTGCTCAACAACAGCACTGTCTTGTACCTCCAATTACAATTTAGTAGAATTTCCCTGTAAGTGCTACAAAGTGACTATAATATGACATCAGATTAGACAAACTATCTATCCAAAATAAATAAATGTCTATTTACTATTTACATCACACAGTCGCTCCCACACATCAATGAATCTCACTTGAATCCATCCAACCGTCCATCTTCAACCGCTTATCCGTAGTCGGGTTGCGGGGGAAACAGCTGGATCACAGAGGTGGATCACTTTAATCCTTCTAAAATAAAATGAAAAAGGCTACTTGTTGCCTACTGCAGTGCAACAAGCACCAACTCTACTGTCCGATCTGGAAAAATGGCAACTGACACCTGTCAGCACCTTGTCCTTGACATGACAACACTATCCCAATGCACATGCACACGCACACACATGCATACACACAAAACATGCATGGAGACATGTACTGTCTCCACATACCGTACATTAATTCACACACACATTTAAAAGTTGTAGTATAGAGAGTACACTAGTATGCAGAAACACGCAAATCCTCCCACCCCCACAAGCATAAAAAAGCTACAACGAAGAGTCAGACAGACAAACATTGTTTGCTGTATGCCCTAAAGGAAATACTGAGGTCGATTCAGGCATCGGTGCAATGCAACGCACAGAGAAGACCAAGGCATTCCAGCGGTGGTTCTTTTTATTTAATTTTTTTATTTAAATTTTTTATCCCACGATTTTGTAACCCAGTTTCCTATGCATGAGGAGTCCAAGCTGCTTCTTTTCACCTGACAGGGGGGATTTTCCCCGGCCGGACGTAGCGCGTGGAAGGAACACGTTATTCCGACCAGTTCCTTTCCCCTCCATCAGGCACTCCAGCTGGCCATGGAGGGAGGTAGTTTAGAGACCAGGATTACTGCATGTTTTTGTGAGGGTATCTACCCTAGGGGACACGGGGAGAACATGCAAACTCCACACAGAAAGGCCCTATCGCCAACCCCCGCCTCGGGTATGGGCACTGATGCCGCGGAGGAGGGCACTGATGACTCCAGCGGTGGTTCTATAAGCAGCACGGTGATGGAAGCAGGAAGAGCTCAGGGCAACGTTCACAGCGAGCATTTCCCTGTTGTCTGCTCAGAGAGAGAGAGAGAGAGAGAGAGAGAGAGAGAGAGAGAGAGAGAGAGAGAGAGAGAGAGAGAGAGCATGTGCATGCAACGTCATGCCACGCTGGGATGAGGTGGGAAATGATACATTATATACAGTATTTGTTTTTGTCACCCTTTCATAGCTTTCAGCCACTTTCGACCTGTGGCGGTCTGTATATTTGGGCATGTCTTTATAGGTCGACATTTTCAAAGATTAGCCTTCTGAGAAAAGTAATAAATTAGATTATTTTCCGTTATTTTCCGTTACCAGACAATTAAAACCCATTTTTTTATGCTTGCGCAAGTTGGTTACATTGTATTAGGCTATAGCCTACTGCCTACCTTCATTGCGCCACATTATCACGGCCCTAATTAACTCTATGGTTAAAAACGAGAATGATACACACCATGAACTGACCATAGACAATATCCCCTTTACAGCTCTCTCTTTATTAACGAATATAAGTCGCCACAATCGCCAGCCTATACACGTAGGACTGGACAGAAAGAGCTAGTGCAGAGAGTAGGCTACAGACATTCAGACAATACCATAAGGCTGTTGCGCTGCGCTCTGATGCCCTCTCCATGGCACGCCGCGCACCGTGGCGCATGAACAACAATAACAACAACTCCACGTGTACCCACGACGACCCACGTATGAATTAGATAGTTTATAAGAAATGGCACGGCGGCCATCCTTGCAGGCAGTGACAGTAACATAATGAGAATCCTGTAGGCTGTAACCTGTTCATTTTGGGGGGCATCGACAACAGCCTGTTGATGATGAATGATACTATGAAACTTAACAATTCATTTACTAGTACTCACCTAATGACGCCGCCACGGAGGATATACCATGTTTAACGTAATTCCAAAGTGTTTAGCCCACATTGTTTAAGTCATAGACGCATGCGGTTTTTATGAACTTTGGCTAAAAGCATGTTGTTTGTATTATTCCACTGCCACCCGCACCGGTAGACTGTCATGGCAGCTGGCTACAACCGAAACAACTTCCTCTTCCTCTTCAAAATAAAAGCTGCTTGTATCAATACTTTTATTTCTTAAGTGAACTACAGGATGTAGTAGACGCAGGATGTATATTACATGGTATAGTGGGCTTGGAAGGATACTTGCTGTCTCAGGCACTCACGGAATGATACACGTTGAATGGGGAATTCACAGGTTAAATCGTGATTGTATTTTTCTACAATGTTTTGCGACGTAAAATCAACCTCAGTTAACAATATATTGTTAAGGGGCCCGGCCGCCTCTTTATTTATTTTTATTTTTTAAATTTGCCACCTCTTTTATTTTTATTTTTTCTCCCGACCTGGGTGTGCCCTCAGGCGTCATGGGCCCCCACGCAATCGCGTTGTCTGCGTCACGGTAGTGACGCCCCTGGTCTATAGCGTATAACACCACTGAAGGCTATGATAGAAGGTCAGTCTATAGCGTGTAGCACCACTGAAGGCTATGATAGGTCAGTCTATAGCGTGTAGCACCACTCAAGGCTATGATAGAAGGTCAGTCTATAGCGTATAACACCACTCAAGGCTATGATAGAAGGTCAGTCTATAGCGTATAGCACCACTCAAGGCTATGATAGGTCAGTCTATAGCGTATAGCACCACTGAAGGCTATGATAGGTCAGTCTATAGCGTATAACACCACTCAAGGCTATGATAGGTCAGTCTATAGCGTATAGCACCACTGAAGGCTATGATAGGTCAGTCTATAGCGTATAACACCACTCAAGGCTATGATAGGTCAGTCGGGATGCGCTCGTCATTAGTCCGACAATGAGCGGTGTGGTTAGGGACAGCGTTAGTAATGGGGCGAGTTGACACAATACATTGGTGTCGATGGACCTTTGTCAGTAAATCAGTTCAGGAATATAAAAGAAGACATATCACAGGTTGTTTTCTAATAGTTTTGTTGATGCGCTCGGGAATCATTAATTGATTTGACCCCCCAATCCAACCCATTCATTTGATTTTTACAGTCTTTGGTATGATCGAACCCGGGGGATCGAACCCCCGACCTCCCAGTTTCAGGGCGGACTCTAACCACAAGGCCACTGTCTGGCAGCCAATGATGGTCAGTCTCGGCATACTTTGGCAAGTTCAGAAAAGTACTTTGTGCTCTTGTCTTTAGCTACCTCAATACAATTATACAATGTACTGTACATATCGACACAGCAGAAAAGTATGTGTGATACAGTCAGTATATCTTCTTTTATTTTCCTGGACTGAGTATGCACATGACACCATCATCATACCCAGAAGTTATGCCAGGAACGCCTAGCGAGTGGCAAAAAACTATTCAAACTGAAAAGTCCTATCTGCATTAACTCACTTTGCCACTCACTTTACGGATGCGCATACCCTCTATTTTCCACCTGGTCTACCTGGCTCTCATTGACTGCAATGCATTCCACGGCTGCAGTTTGCCTCCCAGTGTGACAAATCTGCTGGCTGGAATTGGTGGAGAGTGAAAATGACATACTGTAGATGACGTCCCTTCTTTTGAATTACCTTCGCATCACTACGCGTTATGAGCTTACTAAAAACAAAATCACACCGGTGTGAACTGTGTGCAACTCCCCTCCCCCCCACCTATCTCTATCTCTCTCTCTCTCATTAGCAGGCAACAGTGCAGCACTATCCCTCTCTCTGTTTCTGGCACAACAGCGCCCCTACTGGTACTCAGTCATATACTGGTGCTCATTAACGTCACATAGGTGGGTGAACAACAGACGGACCAACACACGGACACAGACATTGCTGTTCCTTGGAGTGGTTGCACCACTCAAAAATACATCGCATGGATGCACCTGGGACGTATCCTCAGTGATGTATCCTGAGGGTTTCGGGTCTTCCAACATCATACCCCTCACTCAGGCGACCCAGCCGGGGTGATCAAGTCCCAGACTATACCTGGTTGTCACATGAGTGACTATAAATAGAAAGTTTGGCAGTATAAAGTATAAAATAGCTCTCAAGTGGTTTCAAGTGCATTCCTTCCCCCTTGCATCTCATGACTTCATACATATTTAATGAAGAAATATCTATTAGCATTAGATCTAGAGCACCAGAACCATGTGATGACTCCACACAGAGACGTCGCCTAGCCTGTGATTAATCGGGGTCTGTCCCACACTGATGATGTCATGACCTCTACTGTCAATCAGTGGCAGGGCGACCCTGCTCCCGTAGCCCGTAAAATAAAACGAGGTCAGGCTGGAGAGATTCTTAAAGGGCGCAGAGAGAGACAGAGAGACACGGAGAGAGAGAGGGAGAGAGAGAGAGAGAGAGAGAGAGAGAGAGAGAGAGAGAAAGAGAGAGAGAGAGAGAGAAACGGAGGAAGGAGCAGAGACATACTGTAATTGAAAACATCATATAATGACGTATCGTATGTGCACTGCATGGAGTGACAGAGAGAGGTTAAAGGATGGGGATGAGCAGCGGGTTCAGTGATAGTTACAGCAGGTGCTCCCACCAAGCAGTGATGGAAAGTATCAATACATGTAGAAATACACCGTTACAAGTAAAAGTCCTGAATTCAAAATGTACTTTAGGAAAACTGCATAAGAATTGGCATCAGCATTGCGACATGATGCGACGCATTGTGAGCTTGTAGATCGGCTATTTTCAAATGACCGAAATGTATATAGGGCTGAAGTGGTTAATGTATATGTTTTGTAATAATAATCAAAGTAACTAAAGTTTTCAAATAAACGTAGTGGAGCAAAACTACAATATTTGCCTTGGAGATGTACAGTAGTGGACTAGAAGTAAAAGTATTGACAATTTGAAATATCGTACTCAATTAAAGTACAAATAGTTCAACATTGTACTTATATACAGTACTTAAGTAAATGTACTTAGTTACTTTCCACCACTGAGTAAAAGGATGGGGGGTGTGAGGAAGCAAACAGCCGAGGGTTCGCTACACTATAGATGTCTCTGCTGTGGGGAAGAAACCACCTAACTCCGAAACCTTTGTTTTACAGGAAATTAAATTAAGTAAAAAGTTGGTGTTGTAACTTTATATATTGTCAATTGCTTCCATGAGAGGGGGAGAGGTGCTGGAGTTAGCTGCTTTAGCAGACAATTTGAGGGTCCATTGGAATTTGAGAGGTTTTGTCAGAAGCACTGATTTATACAAAAAATAATAATATCAAAAAACTAAAAAATTGAGTTTGGTCATGGTTTCCTCCCGACAGCAACGATTTATGATCAAGGTCGCTGCGGTGGACGGTGGTGATGTGACACCATCACATAATCAGCTCCATCTCAACCATGTGACACCATCACATAATCAGCTCCATCTCAACCATGTGACACCATCACATAATCAGCTCCATCTCAACCATGTGACACCATCACATAATCAGCTCCATCTCAACCATGTGACACCATCACATAATCAGCTCCATCTCAACCATGTGACACCATCACATAAGGCCTAACAAAAAAAAACTTTGGTTTCCGGTTGCCGACCGACTCTATTAAATATGCGCGACTCATATTATTTTATTGGCATTTGGTGGGAAAAAAAAAAAAAAAAAAAAAAAGCTCAGAATACGACCGAGTCCGAGTCCGACCGAGTCTTTGATCATTAAAATTATCTTTGATGAGACCATCGGGACGCGCAAAGTCAAAATAAAGTTTTCTTTCGTCTAAAATATCACGTGCGCAAATGTTTTGGAATGCGTCATCGCGAGGTGCATGGTAGGCTACTTGAGGTTGTAACTCACGTTCCATTTCCAACATTCTAATGGTTTCCAGCGATTTCCAGGGGTGAGTAAACATCTTTGAATCAAAGTAGCAGCGATCCTCTGAAGTGACGGAGCATGTCCAATACTGTCCTCGTTAACAAAGTGCAACTTTTTCATCATTCACCGTTGGCTAACGTTGTGCAACAGTCCAGAACAGAGCTATACAATATTATGAAAACTGTCAACTTGGCTATAATCTACTAGGCTACTGTAGGCCTACATTAATCATTGCCTCTCAAACCCACATACCACGCGTAATGTGCGTTGCCTAACCAAAATAACAGACATACAAACTATCAACATGCCGCTCGATTGCGTGTCGACAGCTTGCAGATCTGTTCTTTTGGGCACACATGAGGCGCGCTGCGCTGCGATGCGGAAATTAGATTGCTGTAGTCTACAGCGCTACGATTTGGAAACCAAATAGCTGTAGCCTACAGTGGACTGTAACATTGCTTGGTCAACTATATTACGTGTATGCAGTGAACATTAACATTAGCGCTTTCATAGTTATATGGAGCATTTACCGTGGTGACGTTGATTTAGGTTATTCACCCAGCTGGGTACAACGAGACAGCAGTGTCTCGTTAAGCCCCGACGCTTCCAAAACGAGCTATTGCTGATTAATCGATGGGCGTATAGAACATTTAAGCATATGGCAAGTTAACTTAAGTTATATACTACTATTCGCAAACCAGAGGCCAGACAGCGGTAGCAAGTTCAACAACCACCGTTCTAATCTGTTTGACCAACCACCGTTCTAACACTATTCACTTTTAAGCTGCATACTGTATATCAGTATTTAGAATGGACTTAATTGTTAAAGCTCCTCATTCTGAATTGAGCTCATCTCATACCCTGGGGTAAAATGTTTTATTATTTTCAAATCCTGGTATAATTCATTCACCAGTCAGTATTCTTTGTTCTATTAATACAGCTTCGCAAGGCTGCTCACTTTTTGGGAGTTGACGCCCCCTGGCGTAAACACAGAAGCACTACAAATAAACTCACAGACTTTAGGCTGGGACTTTAGACGTGATGACGTTGAAGACCCCGCCCGCCGGGTGCACCTTATAAGCGTGCCTCAGCGTCACGTCTCCATTCGTTATTCTCTTCTCACGTGTATAACACGGCGCTACGAAGTCTCCCTCACGGATGAGTATCTGATTTTTTCCACAAGGACGAGAAGCCTTCTCGGTACCGCGGAAACTGCTTATCCCAGAGGCTTCAAGAGGAAGAAAGTCGGTGAGTCCACTTTCTTTAACTAAGTTAACTTTAACTTGGAGGTAATTCAGTCCGTTAGTGGCTCGCGGCCCTAGCTGGTTTCTTATTACCTGTGTGACGGTCTGTACCGTGGCTAGCAACAGCCAGGTTTCTGCTTCCACACAAACCTTCGCGGACCTAAAGGTCCCGAACGTGTGAAGTGCCAGGAACGGTGCGCAACCCTTCCTTGGCTTCCACACGTGTGGCGGCTCTAGCGGTGACTACTACAGCCCGCTCCAGCCACGCACAGCGTCTCGCGGCTCTTCCAAGCCCGCGACGGTGACTTGAGCAGCATGAAGTTATTCTGTCTCGAACGTGTGAAGAGCCAGGAGCGGTACGCAACCCTTCCTTGGCTTCCACACGTGTGGCGGCTTTAGCGGTGATTACTAACAGCCCGCTCCAGCCACACACTACGTCTCGCGGCCCTTCCAAGCCCGGGACGGTGATTCCGGCAGCATATTTTATTCTGTTTGAGCTTCCACGCTGTGTGACGGTCTGATAAGCTATCTTAGCTTTCTTTCAGCTTCCACACATACGTCCCGTGGCTTTCATAAGCCCGCGACCGCGTGGCCCTCAAACGTGTGTGTGCGTGTGAAGAGCTAGAAGCGGTGCAACCCTTTGTTAGCCTCCACACGTGCGGCGGCGTTAGCGGCGGCTATTAATAGCACGCCCTTGCCGACACACGTACGTCTCGCGGCTTTTCAAGCCCGCGACGGAGTGGTAACCTAGGCAGGATATAGTAATATTTCTGTTTGGCTACCACTTTGTGTGACGTCTCTGACGTGTGACGTCTCTGATAGAAGCTAGCAATAGCTCTATTCTCAGCTTCCACACGCACGTGGCGTCTTATGCGGTGGGTGGCGACACCCACTGCATCACTGTAACGTGACGACCTACCAACTCGGCGCCTACAGGTACACAGCCTTGTAGAACTGGTTATTAGAATTTGAGTTACATACGTAACCCGGGTTCTTAAACCAGCGAGCCTTGTTCGTGGCTTGTTTGTCCACTTATTTCTTGGCTTACAAGAAAAGAGTGACGATCCATTCGCAGCGGCTAGAGATAGCCCTGTCCTAGTTTCCACTTTACGTGGCTGCCTACTAACCTGAACAGCACTTAGTGATAATACTGTTTGGTTTCCACGCTGTGTGACGTCTCTGGTAGAAGCTAACAATAGCTCTATTCTCAGCTTCCACACGCACGTGGCGTCTTAGGCAGTGAGTGGCAACACCCACTGCATCACTGTAACGTGACAACCTACCAACTCGGCGCCTACAGGCACGCAGCCTTAAAGGACTGGTTATTAGAATTGGAGGTTACGTACGTAACCCAGGTTCTTCGACCGGCGAGCCTTGTTTGTAGCTTGTTTTGTTCACGGTTTCGCGGCTGCCTGCTAAACTCGGCCCCTCTTGCCTTGTTTTTTGCTTCCACGTGCATCTTAGCTTCTAGGATGTCTGAGTCTCCGACCAAGGTTTCTTTATTACCTGTGTGACGGTCTGTAACCCGGCTAGCAACAGCCGGGTTTCTGCTTCCACACAAACCTTCGCAGACCTAAGGGTCTCGAACGTGTGAGGAGCCAGGAGCGGTATGCAACCCTTCCTTGGCTTCCACACGTGTGGCGGCGTTAGCGGTGGCTACTAACAGCCCGCTCCAGCCACACACTACGTCCCGCGGCTCTTTCAAGCCCGCGACGGTGACTCGAGCAGCGGCTGCTAACAGCCCTCTCCAGCCACACACCACGTCCCGCGGCTCTTCCGAGCCCGCGACGGTGACACGAACAGCGGCACCTGCGGGCACGCAGCCCTGTAGGATTGGTTATCAGAACTGGAGGTTACATACGTAACCCGGGCTCCTGAACCAGCAAGCCTTACTAGTAGCTTGTTTTGTCCAGCGACGGTCTATTCGCAGCAGCTAGAGATAGCCCGGTCCTAGCTTCCACTTACGTGGCTGCCTACTAACCTGAACAGCACTTAGTAATAATACTGTTGGTTTCCACGCTGTGTGACGGTCTTTGATAACGGCTTGTTGTAGCCCTATTCTCAGCTTCCACACGCCAGTGGCGTCTTCTACAGTAGCCGGCGACAGTCCTGTTTTAAGTCCCCACATGCGGTGACGGTTTCACGACAGCCAGCAATGGCTCTGTCCTGGCCCTCACTGGGCATGTCTGCCTACCAACTCGGCTCCCTACAGGCATGTAGCCTTGTTAAATGGTCAGTAGAATGGGAGGTTACGTTGTAACCCGAGTTCTACAACCGGCGAGCCTTGTTGGTGGCTGGTCTGTCCACATGTATCTGGCAGTACAAGGGAAAGTGACGGTCTGTCGCAGCAGCTAGTAATAGCTCTGTCCTAGCTCCCACTTAAACATGGCCACCTACTAACCCGGCCCCTCTTGCCTTGTTTTACTGTCTCCATGCATCCCAGCGTCGAGATGTCTGAGGCAACCAAGGCCCGTCGTCGACGCCGTCGCGCCCTTGAGGACACTGACGGCCAGAGCCTACAGAGGGCCTGCAAGTCGTGTGGGGGCCTGATCGCCCGTGCCGACAAACACGAAGAGTGTATCTACTGCCTGGGCTATGGCCATGCCCGGGAGGCGGTGGAGAAACCAGGGCAGTGCCCACACTGCCTGGCCCTCTCCGGCCTGCTAAGGCGCAGCAGGTTGAAACGCGCCCACAGGGCATATCAGGCCCAGCGGGACTCCCAGGCACGGGAGGGGGACGACGAGGCCCTGCGTCAAGCGTCTGCTGTACAGGGGGCCTGCAAGGGCCCGCCACAGAAGATCTGCGCCTTGGCGACCTGTGGGAACGTCATGTTCAGACAGGACGAACATAGGGTTTGTCTGTACTGCATGGGGATCTCTCACGCCGAGGATGCCATCACGGGGAGGGGCCCCTCGTGCACTCCGTGCGACAACTTGAAGTTTCCTGGCCTCAAAGAGCTGCGCCTCTGCAAGATGAGAGCGTACTTCGCCGAGCTTGGAAACCGGCAGCTCGCCGGAACCCCGACACCCACTACAAGGTTCGTCGGAGGACTGCCTCTGGTCACACCAAGAGCTACTGCCGCCCGGGAACGGCCTGTCCCGGCCCCACGGACTAGGGCCCGAGACACGCAGTCTCTCCCCCCACCGCCCTGGGGCGAGGAGGATAAGAGAGTCTTGCTGTGGCGCGAGTCAGCAGGGCAGACAGGGGTCATCCCCGTCCTCCGACAGGGCAGGCTGAGAGGGGTCCCCGCGACCCCCCCCTCAGGCCACGCCGAGAGGGCTGGTGGCCCACCCAGGAAGGTCCACGAGGAGGACGGAGCGGCTCACCCAGCCATGGTGAGACCGACCCAGCAGGGACGTCCCGGGGCCGAGGGCCGCTGCCCCCCCTCACCCTACAGGACCTACGCTCCGAAGGGACGCGGGCGTGGAAAGCGGATGTAAAGGGCCGGGTCGGACTTAGAGGGGGTCAGGACGTACCCCACCTCTTTTTCCCTCCGCTCTATGGTCCCCAGCGTAGAGGGGAGTGGTCCCGGACCTCACCCTCAGAACGCGGACTTGAGACTCAGAGGGGGTCAGGACGTGCCCTGCCTCTCTTCCCTCCACTCCAGGGATCTCAGCGTAAGGGGTAGTGGTCTCGGACCTCACCCTCGGACCGCAGATCCCTTTCATCCCTTCGCTCCAGGGTCCCCAGCGGAGAGGGTACTGGTCGTAGACCTCACCCTCGGGCCAGGGACTTGAAGACTCGGAGGGGGGTCAGGATGTCCCCCACCTCCCTTCCCTCCACTTCAGGGGTCTCGGCGCAGAGGGTAGTGGTCTCGGACCCCACCCTCGGACCGCATACAGGGACGAACGTTGTTGGACATGTTTGTGCCATGTGCCTCTGTACATTTTTTCTTCATGATGTTGTACTGTATGGTGTTTCATTCCTGTATGTCTTTTATTATTAATAAAACTAATACATGGAACAAGGACACGGATACGACCTGAAATTACTTGGAGGGCGTAAGCCAATTATGTGGGGTTATGCCCCACATCTGGACAGTCTTTTACTTAAAGAAGCTGTCCCAGGCCCGGCAGGTCACGCACATTTATTTTTTCGCTACTGAAGAAATTGAATGCTTCTGTTACTACAGCAAGCGATGCTTCTACACGCCTATCTCCTTGGGGAGGAGGCTTTACGTAGGGTGTCCGTGGAGCAGAGCGACACGGGGTTCTTACTCCCGCTACTTCTCGTGAAGGAAGGGGGGGGGCATGCGGCCCATTCTAGGCCTACGTGCTCTGAACGACTATTGGAAGCGTTCGCTCCAAATCCTCACGGACAAGGCTCTGCTACGCGTATGCGCCGAGGGGACTGGTTGCAGCTCTCGATCTCAGGGACGCGTATTTCCACGTTCCCACCTACACACCGCACAGGAAATTTCTGCGGTTCGTCTTCAGGGGACAGATATACGGATATCTGGTCCTTCCGATCGGACGGTCACTGAGTCCAAGGACTTCTGTGGGGTGTACAACAGGCAGTCGTCGCCCCGCTGCGTCGGCAGGACGCTCGGGTATATGGATGCAGTCACCAAGTGTGAGACATTCCATGTCCTGGTCAGGACACAACGACGATGTGCCATATCAACAAGCAGGGGACCTAGGGTCCACCAAACTGCATGCGCTAGCACGCAGACTGACGTTATGGTGCGACGAGCACCTTCTTTCGGTCAGAGCCTCCCACGTTCCGGGACTCCAGATCACGGGAGCGGATCTGTTGTCCAGGGGCCGATACCTCTATGCGGCTTGGTCACTGCACAAACAGTGGCCAGACAGTTGTGGGAGAGGTTCGGCGAGCCTCGAGTGGATCTGTTTGCGTTGGAAGAGAACAGCAAGTGTCCTCTGTTCTTCTCCATAGCAGGGACGGCTCCGCTAGGTTTGGATGCCTTGGCGCATCGTTGGCCCCAGGGCCTACTTTATGCGTTTCCCTGTCGTCTCTCACCCTTCCCACGCTGGAGAGGGTGAGGACACGGCGCCTGTCAGTAATCCTGGTGGCGCCAGGATGGGCTCTTGGAGGTCAGACATAGTCCCTCTCCTGTACGGTCGGCCCTGGCAGCTTCCGTCGTGCAGGGACCTTTTGACCCAGGCGGGAGGCGAGATATTCCACCCACGGCCGGAAGATCTAGACCTCTGGGCTTGGCCCGTGAGAGGTTGAATCTTGGCGCGGAGGGTTTTTTCCCCAGAGCGTCATCGACACTATTCAGTGTGCGAGGGCGTAGTCGACCAGGGATGCTTATGATATGAGGCGGCGGTTGTTTGGAGACTGGTGTTCACCGGCTCAAGCTGTGCCGTTTCAAGCTCCAGTAAGGGTCGTTCTGTCGTTCCTCCAGAATCTCTTGGACAAAGGCAGGGCCTTTAGTGCTGTCAAGGTGTATCTGGCTGCTATCTCAGCCTGCCACATCGGGTTTGAGGACAAGACGGTAGGCCAGCTCCCGCTGGTGCGCCAGTTCATGAAAGGGGCTAGCCACCTTCATCCGGTGACCGAGTCTCTGGTCCCCTCGTGGGACCTTGCTTTGGTTTTGGACTCTCTGTCCCGGCCACCGCTTGAGCCCTTGGGGGGTTTGAGTATGAAGCTATTGTCGCTGAGGACAGCGTTGTTATTAGCTTTGGTGACCGCTAAAGGGGTCAGTGATATCCATGCTTTGTCCACAAGTGCGGAAGGCATGAGGTTCAATGGGGATGCAAGGGTGGTCGTTAAGACCAATCCGGCATTTTTGCCTAAGAACCGCCTAGCTGCCCCGGTTCCGGTGGACTTGGCGGCGTTCTGTCCGCCCCCCCCCTTTTTGCCTCTGAGGAGGATAGGAGGAGGCATAACCTCTGTCCGTTAAGGGCATTGAGGTTGTATTTGGACAGGACTAAGGTGACGAGGAAGACTACACAATTGTTTGTCTCCTGGGATCCCAAGACTGTGGGACTGCCTATCTCAAAGGTTAGGCTTTCCCAGTGGATCGTGGAGGCTATAGAGCGGGCCTACTCTAGTAGGGATATGGTGCCTCCCGTAGGGTTGAGAGCACATTCCAGGAGAGGTATGGCATCATCCTGGGCCCTCTGTAGGGGGGTCTCTGTTCAGGATGTTTGTTCCGCTGCAAGTTGGGCGTCGTCTTCCACCTTTGCCACCTTCTATAGACTGGATGTGACAGCAGCGCCAGTGGCGCATGCGGTCCTGGGCGTGGCCTCCAGTTAGGTGGAGAGACTTGGTTCCCTGCGGGGGACGTTGGTCTTCTCCAGGGCGTTATGACGGTTTCTGTCGGCCCCTCCTAGGCACATTTGCAGACTTAGGTCTGATTGGCCTTCCCGTTGGGGTGCAGTAGTCCTGTTGAGGGACATACTGTGGTCCTTTGCTCACAGATAAAGGTACGGGCCCTAGGGGTCCAGACTTCGTGATGACAATAAGGGAGTTAATGAAGTCTCCCAAAAAGTGAGCAGCCTTGCGAAGCTGTATTAATAGAACTAGGGGTTACGTATGTAACCTAGGTTCTATAACAGCGAGCAAGGCTGCTCACTAGGATTCCCTTCTTGATTGCTTGAGAAGAGAACAATTGTTATCGAATGGAGACGTGACGCTGAGGCACGCTTATAAGGTGCACCCGGCGGGCGGGGTCTTCAACGTCATCACGTCTAAAGTCCCAGCCTAAAGTCTGTGAGTTTATTTGTAGTGCTTCTGTGTTTACGCCAGGGGGCGTCAACTCCCAAAAAGTGAGCAGCCTTGCTCGCTGTTATAGAACCTAGGTTACATACGTAACCCCTAGTTTTCCAACTCCTCATGCCATTGGTTGGTTTAAGTTAATTTGTTTGATCCAGGGATAGCCAGTAGCTCTCTGCTTCAAAACACAAGTTCATGTTTCAGCTTTATTACTTGAAGATTTTTTTTACATTTGTATTTATTTTTGGTATGTGAGTGATGCAGCACTTGAACCATTCATTATTTAAAAGATGGTATTTCAGGCAAATATTGAAGTTATTAAAAAAGAAGCCTATCCATCATTGCCGTAGGAAAAAAATAAAAAAAATCCCATCCTTCCCACGAAAAAAATAAAAAAAAAAAAAAAAAAAAAAATTCCTTGCTACCCATCCTTCCCACGAAAAATAAAATAAAAAAATAAAATAAAATAAAATCCCTACCTACTCAGCCCAAAAATGACAGCCAATCGGAAACCAAAGTTTTTTTTTTTTAGGCCTAATCAGCTCCATCTCAACCATGTGACACCATCACATAATCAGCTCCATCTCAACCATGTGACACCATCACATAATCAGCTCCATCTCAACCATGTGACACCATCACATAATCAGCTCCATCTCAACCATGTGACACATCACATAATCAGCTCCATCTCAACCATGTGACACCATCACATAATCAGCTCCATCTCAACCATGTGACACCATCACATAATCAGCTCCATCTCAACCATGTGACACCATCACATAATCAGCTCCATCTCAACCATGTGACACCATCACATAATCAGCTCCATCTCAACCATGTGACACCATCACATAATCAGCTCCATCTCAACCATGTGACACCATCACATAATCAGCTCCATCTCAACCATGTGACACCATCACATAATCAGCTCCATCTCAACCATGTGACACCATCACATAATCAGCTCCATCTCAACCATGTGACACCATCACATAATCAGCTCCATCTCAACCATGTGACACCATCACATAATCAGCTCCATCTCAACCATGTGACACCATCACATAATCAGCTCCATCTCATCCATGTGACACCATCACATAATCAGCTCCATCTCAACCATGTGACACCATCACATAATCAGCTCCATCTCAACCATGTGACACCATCACATAATCAGCTCCATCTCAACCATGTGACACCATCACATAATCAGCTCCATCTCAACCATGTGACACCATCACATAATCAGCTCCATCTCAACCATGTGACACCATCACATAATCAGCTCCATCTCAACCATGTGACACCATCACATAATCAGCTCCATCTCAACCATGTGACACCATCACATAATCAGCTCCATCTCAACCATGTGACACCATCACATAATCAGCTCCATCTCAACCATGTGACACCATCACATAATCAGCTCCATCTCAACCATGTGACACCATCACATAATCAGCTCCATCTCAACCATGTGACACCATCACATAATCAGCTCCATCTCAACCATGTGACACCATCACATAATCAGCTCCATCTCATCCATGTGACACCATCACATAATCAGCTCCATCTCAACCATGTGACACCATCACATAATCAGCTCCATCTCAACCATGTGACACCATCACATAATCAGCTCCATCTCAACCATGTGACACCATCACATAATCAGCTCCATCTCAACCATGTGACACCATCACATAATCAGCTCCATCTCAACCATGTGACACCATCACATAATCAGCTCCATCTCAACCATGTGACACCATCACATAATCAGCTCCATCTCAACCATGTGACACCATCACATAATCAGCTCCATCTCAACCATGTGACACCATCACATAATCAGCTCCATCTCAACCATGTGACACCATCACATAATCAGCTCCATCTCAACCATGTGACACCATCACATAATCAGCTCCATCTCAACCATGTGACACCATCACATAATCAGCTCCATCTCAACCATGTGACACCATCACATAATCAGCTCCATCTCAACCATGTGACACCATCACATAATCAGCTCCATCTCAACCATGTGACACCATCACATCGCCAGCAGCGACATGATCGTGATCACTCTGATGATGGTGAACAGTCAAGACAGGGGGCTGCCGCCTGCTGCTGCTGAGATGAAACGACAACAGACAGATTTACTGACAGAAACAGAGAGTCAGGCAGGCAGGGGGAGGGAGAGAGAGAGAGAGAGAGATGGAGGATTTATGGCCTCTCGTTTTTTTCCAAGACTAGAATCGATCTGTAATTTAAAGAGAGGGAGGAGTGTGTGTGTGTGTGTGTGTGTGTGTGTGTGTGTGTGTGTGTGTACGAGCAACAGCAAGCTCGTATGTGTGGTCTGTCTGTCTGTTGGTGTGTATGACAGACAGAAAGAGATAAACAGTCCATTGAAAACGTAAATGGGCGCTCATGAAAATGCTCACAGATGCCGTCCATTATGCTCAGCTCCATCTCAACCACACCCATTGCTACTATAGAGGGCTATCAGGGCATGCTAGCACATCCATTAAACAGTTATAGGAGATTCAGACTGATTGCTAGGAGTTTGTGTATTGTGTGTGTCAGTGGTGCTGAGCTGTCTCTGCACTTGACAAGTGAGCCATCGCACACATGTATGCGTCAAACATGCTTAGATACATCCGAGTGTGTGTGTGTGTGTGCGCACACACACACACGCACGTGCACACATTTATTTGTGTGCATGTGCATGTCACCAAGCCACGGTATCATTTTTCAGGAAATAGATATTACAGGCTGCTGGCAGCCTGTAATACAGGGGACATGGATAAGGAGGTGGTGGTGAGTCCAATTTGAGCATGCATGTACAGTATGTGTGTGTTCTGAAGGCATGCAAATAATGCATGTACAGCATATGTGTATGTGTGCACATACTGTACATGTCAAAAGCTGCTGAATAAAGGAATGTGGTTGTCAGGAATTCTACACCCGTTTGCTTACTGGACTGTGGTGTGAGTGTGTGCGTGTGGGTGTGCGCGTGCGTGTGTGTGTGTGTGTGTGTGTGTGTGTGTGTGTGTGTGTGTGTGTGTGTGTGTGTGTGTGTGTGTGTATGCATGTGTGTATGGGTGTATATGTGCATGCGTGCGTGCATCATGTGTCAAGTATAGGCCTTGAGGGCTCATTTACAGGAACCTGAACTAGATTCTTTAAGAATGTCGAGTCACATCTGTGATTTCAATTCATGAACGGTGTCACTGCCATCCTTCCATTGTGTCTTCCTGGCCTGGCTACAGATATCACACTTACCTCAATCTAAATCCTAAATCCAGTGAAAGCTCTTCAAAACCACATCCCTGTTCCAATAACTACCCAGCACTGACCTCGTGTGGCCTGTCAGTGCTATGACAGAGCAAAGAATCCATCCACTTATTTTAGGGAAACAATGAATCATGGTAGATGCAATGATGTCAACTTTGCTAGAACACCACAGATGAATGGGGTAAAATGTGCAGTAATAGCAGAATGTCACATTACATTTATAATAAATTAAATAGAAATACAGTTGTGGTCATAAGTTGTGGCTTCTTCAAAACTGCCATTTACATCAATGTCTGTCCAGAATTATTGTACTTTTGGTCAATTACACACCTCATGAAGCCTTGAATTCATGTCGATTATTTTGTTTTTGTCGGATTCCTAAACCAATAATTGTCCTAACGGACTTCATCAAATGATTGGCTTAGGAATGAGACAAAACAAGTGTCTCCAATGAATTCAAGGCTTCATGGGGTGTACAATCGATAGAAAACAAGTCATTTTTTGGGGGGAAATACTCCTTAAAGTGGATACCTGTGCCAATGAAATTAAATTCCCCAGGTGTTCGCGCTCATGAGATTAGGACGGATGTGAAGTCACAGTGACCTTGGACATCAATAAAAATTATAATAACTTTAAAAAGTTACATTGATAGGTCAAAGTGGATGTTTGTGGCAAACTTGACAGAATTCCTGGTGGAAAGTAAGTAAGTACTGTACTATTTGTATTTTACTTGAGTATTTCCAATACATTTACTTCTACTCCACTACATCTCAGAGGCAAATATCTATTTGAAAACTTTAGTTACTAATTATTATTTATTATTAATTATACACATTATCCACTTCAGCCTTATATACATAACGTCCATTTGAAATATCAAAAGATTCTATACATTTGAAAACTAATTTTGTACTTTTAGTAAAACAATTGAGTACTTTTTCCACCACTGCTGATGTCATATCATGTTCGTTCAGGAGAATGGGACAGTCTGAGACATACATATAAGCACAGTGGTAAATGTTTTACTTAAGTAAAAGTATCAATACATACTGCAATATAGAACAAGTAAAAGTCCAGAATACAAAATGTGCTTGAGTAAAAGCACAAAAGCATTGGTATCAAAACACATTTCACACATTTTCAAATGTATGAAAATCTTTTGAAAATAGCCCGATCTTTCAAATGGCCCAAATGTATGTACCGTAATAATCAAAATCTACAAAGTGACTATAGTAACAAAAGTTTTCAAATAAATGTAGTGGAGTAAAAGTGCAATATTTGTCTCTGAGATGTATAGAGGAGTGGAAGTAAAAGTCTTGGAAAATTGGCAAAAACAAGTAAAGTACACATACCTAAGTACAGTACTAAGTAAATGTTAAGTAGCCTTAGTTACTTTCCACAACTGCATAGGCATGTACAACAGTACACATGGATGGAAAACATATACGTCTGCGGCATGTTGCTGGCGGATCTGCACTCAGCTTATATCCTCCACAGCTGTATCAGATAAACAGTGCTCAACAGGTGTATCTAGTACTTATGGTTACATAATGGCGGCAGCCGCCGCCGCCGCCGCCGCCCCCCCCCACCACCACGCACGCACACACACACACACACACGCACCCTCTCTCTTTAGGGTAAAATCACTGTAGTGTAGTGTGTACAGTCCCACTCCCCTCAGTCCCACACTGATGTCTCCCAGCTGCCTGAGTCTCCACATCAAACACACTTCTCAACGCGTCTCATGAAACAAACCATTAGCTTTCATTCCATAAACAGTATACCTCTGGAAAAGAAACACCCGTGTTTGGAACACAGATGACAGTGGTTTCAATTAGCCCTGCCCATTTATAGTATACGCATGTGCTTTGTGTGTGTGCGTGTGTGTGCGTGTGTGAGTGTGTGTGTATTGTATGTGTGTGAATAGTTGAATGTAATGCACAATATATGTAAAGCGCTAAATACACCATTTACCATTTGTGATACCATTTATGTGAATGTGTGTATCTTATAACAACTTAACCCCTACATACTTTGTCTTCACCGTGCTGTTGAGCTTGTAGATCTGCTATTTTCACCAAATGTTTGCCTAATTATGACAGAATGGGGATGCTAGGGTATATGGGGTTCATTGGTTAGGTTAATGAAGCTAACTTTGCAACTACAATCCTCCCAGTTTTTTCTAGACTCTTGAGGGTGGGGTCAATAGGCTGTCTTCCATTCCGTGCTCTATCCCCCCCCCCCCCCCCCCCCCATCATCCCCTTGGAAGTGCAATGCCACAGTGGGAAAAAGGTGACAATGGCGACTGTAGGGTTTCGCTTTGTGACATCACGACAGAATCATTATGACCTCACTCTCTCGTGTCACCGTGCAGAAAACAGACTGTCGTGCGCACCTCGAAACGGCCCGTTGCCCGGGTGACGTTTACCTCCGGAGGCGGAGTGATGAATGGAGTGTTTCCAGGTATTCGTTTACACAGGTGAAATGACCTGCGCCCGTCTAAAGGCCAGGGGCACGGCGAGACAGACAATGTGTGTGGCTGGAGAGCATTAAACATTCACGTCCCCTTCCTTTTTTCTCCTCCGACACACGCCTTCTCTGCACTTCTCTCCACTGTACATTTGAAGTATTTGTACTTTACTTGAGTATTTCCAATTTACATTACTTTTACTTCTACTCCACTACATTTCAGAGGCAAATATTGTACTTTTACTCCACTACATTTATTAGAAAACTTTAGTTACTAGTTACTTTGCAGATTTTGATTATTGTTACAAAACATGCATTACCCACTTCAGTTCAATACATTTCGATCATGTGAAAGAAGCGGAATGACCTCATGCTTCCTTCTATGCATGAGGAGTCCAAGCTGCTTCTTTTCACCTGACAGGGGGGATTTCCCCCGGCCGGACGTAGCGCGTGGAAGGAACACGTTATTCCGACCAGTTCCTTTCCCCTCCATCAGGCACTCCGGCTGGCCATGGAGGGAGGTAGTTTAGAGACCAGGATTACTGCATATTTTTTGTGAGGGTACCTACCCTAGGGGACACGGGGAGAACATGCAAACTCCACACAGAAACGCCCTTTCGCCAACCCCGCAACCCAGGACCTTCTAGCTGTGAGGCCACTCACACACTGTAGGCCTACATTTTGATGCCAATACTTCTCAAGTATACATTTTGAATTCCGGACTTTTACTTGTAACGGAGTATTTCTATATTGCAGTATTGATACTTTTACTTAAGTAAAACCTTTAAGTACTTTCCCCACCACTGCTTCTCTGTCCGTGTGCCTTCCTCCTCCTGGATGGCAGGCAGCGTGTGGCCTGTAATAGAGCGCTGTGTAAATTTAGAGCCAATTACCGAGGAGTGAACGCGCTGTTTACTCTTCCCCGTTGGTCTGTAATCTGCGCGCAAGCGAGGGCTTGGTGAACCCACACGTCGAGCGTTTATTCTGACACAGAATGAGGTTCTGTGTCTGCGTGTGTCTGACATAGTGAAATGCACGCTACAACAAGCGCACGCAGCAGTGAATGCGCACAAAGGCAGGCACACACACACACACACACACACACACACACACACACACACACACACACACACACACACACACACACACACACACACACACACACACACACACACACACACACACACACGTGCGTGGAATCCCGGGGATTGTGCTGAATGACCTCACAGCTGAAACAGCCAGTAGAACTGAAGATGGGGCTGTAACTGGACAAAGCAGGTAGTGGCAGAGGCTCTGTGCGTGTGTGTGTGTGTGTGCGCGTGTGTGTGTGTGTGTGTGTGTGTGTGTGGGGGGGGGTGATGTAATGAGTGCCAGTGTTGGGTCGGCGCCGTCCTAAGCCCTAGCAGTGTGCTTCTAGCACACAAACACAGAGATACCCTCTGACATGGGGGAACCGTGACACACACACACACACACACACACACACACACACACACACACACACACACACACACGTACGTGTGTAGGCTTAAACCATACTCTGACTACATAATAAGCAATTAAGATAAACACACCCACAATTGTACTGAATAGAGGCAGTTATAAGTAAACTGCAAACCAAATGAAAAACAGTAATATGCCGTAATGACTAGGCAAAGAGAAGGGAGAGACCAAGAAAGAGGCAGAAATAGAGGTGTGTAGGTAGTTCATAGTGTGGTTGTGTGTTTGCACCCACGTGTACGTGTGTGTGCACGTGTGTGTTTGTGTGTGTGTGTGTGTGTGTGTGTGTGTGTGTGTGTGTGTGCGTACTTGTGTGCGTGGATGCGTAAGCGTGTGCGTGTGTGTGTGCGAGCGTGCGTGCATAGTTGTTGCTCTAATTAAAAAAGCATTGAGAGAGTGTTCCCTAAAAAAGAGTCCTCTCAAAGCTGAATGAAGCTTTGTGATTCAATGTAATCTCCTCTCTCCATCGCATAACTCTATCCCAAGTCTGGCAACCTCTCTCTCTCTCTCTCTCTCTGCTCCCAGGAATCCAGCACATCAAAGAAGCGTATTTCTTTTCTTTTTCATATTAGAGGAATCTCTCTATAACTTACAGAGGGCACATCGCTGCTGGACAGCCCTATAGCTGCAGTCAGAGCTTAGCCAGTCTCCAGGAATGACAGCGCCAATGTAAATCTACCGCAAGAAACAGGACTACAATGCACGCAAAGCACTATGCACATAAAACCCTTAGCTGAATGCCGCAGTGCAGTCACAAAGCAGTAACAGTCAGACTCAAGCAAATGCATGGAACCATATAAAGTGTTCAATGTTCATTTCTTTTTTATAGTCTGAGAGCAAACAAAATGAAACCAAATGGATCTGTGACTCTGACAATGTACATCTGTGTGTGTGTGTGTGTGTGTGTGTGTGTGTGTGTGTGTGTGTGTGTGTGTGTGGGTGTGTGTGTGCGTGTGTTTGGTGATTATACCACACGTGTTGTGCGGTAATCAAAAATAAGCAGGCAAAGTCTTGGTCTCGTCAGGTCGGGACGGCGAAGTCATCCGACGGGTTTTTATGAAGTGAACAAAGAGGAAAATAAAGGTTTTAATGTATTGTACGTCTCCTGGTGGGAACTGGCCTTTCTTGCTCTCTGTCTCATTATCTCTCTCTCTCTCTCTGTCTCTCCCTGACAAAGAGCAGTGAGGAAACCGGGAGGGAGTTCAGACAAGACAGCCTATTCACACACACGCAGGTGTGGAAAAACTCAATTAAACGGAACAACACAAAATGAAAAATTGACCTTGGTTGAATGAAAAGGACAAATCATCCCCTCAGATCAACTCACTGCTCTTTTTGTGTGTGTATGTATGTATATATATTTAAAAGAATTGGACGACCCTGAAGAACGGACCACATGTTCTTGCGGAAAGGAGGTTAAAGTTCACGGGAAAGGTCATTGGGTCATATATAAATGTCTGCATCTGACAGTAGGTTGTCTTCCGTGCATATTTTTTTTTTAAATCTTTGCGTCCATCCATGTTAAAAACGACAATCAGTGGGAAACGTGAATATAAATAAATGTGTTTCCCATACATTCCTACATCTGATTCCACCACATTCCATGCCTGGGGAATATTAGCTTTATTTCGAGTTAATCTGTGTGGTTTGAGACAGAGTCACTGTCTATTATTTGTAGTCCTCCGTAGACCTTGTGTGAAGGCCACAATTCAAGACATAAAAAGGGATTTTGAAAGCCTCTTCCACGGGGAACAACTACAGACCACAGCCACAGCCACGCACTCATTTAAACATGGAAATTCAACAAAAGAGCATGAACTTGTGCTTCCAAGATTTGCTGGACAGAAGACAGAAAAGGCATGGCATTTGCATGTCTCGTGTCTCACACACGCACGCACGCACGCACACACACACACGCACGCACGCACGCACGCACGCACGCACGCACGCACGCACGCACGCACGCACGCACGCACGCACGCACGCACGCACGCACGCACGCACGCACGCACGCACGCACGCACGCACGCACGCACGCACGCACGCACGCACGCACGCACGCACGCACGCACGCACGCACGCACGCACGCACGCACGCACGCACGCACGCACGCACGCACGCACGCACGCACACACACACACACACACACACACACACACACACACACACACACACACACACACACACACACACACACACACACACACACACACACACACACACACACACACACACACACACACACACACACACACACACACACACACACACACACACACACAAGGGAAAGGGAGAAAGGAGGGCAGCTTTAGAGATGGAAGAAAAACAGGAAGTGGGGATTGTGGGTAAATGTCTCAAGCGCATCAGTAAATTCAAGTTTCACCTGAGTAGTGACCTTTCTATGAAAATTACAACATACACCTGAGTGACCTCACGATGACAACATTCACCTTAGTGACCTTTCTATGAAAATACAACTGCAAATGACACACAAATTAGCCGCAATATCATCATGCCATCACAAACTAAACAAAATTATCATCCTGCCGAACACGCACAATAAGACAACTGTCCACATTTCTCAAGTGAGTCATCCGTTTACCTCAAGTTGACCTTAATAGAGGAAATTCATTCTGCATTCAGGATGAATTGGTAAACACTACTCTTATAACCATGGAGAGAGAGCCCAAACAGTCTGATATTTGGATGATCTCATGATGGTGATCAAGTGACAATGAGACTTTACCATCTAGTAGAGAGGGCAGAGGAGAAGATAGATAGATAGATAGATAGATAGATAGATAGATAGATAGATAGATAGATAGATAGATAGATAGATAGATAGATAGATAGATAGATAGATAGATAATCTTTATTGTCCCGAAGGACGGACAGACAGACAGATGTGGATCTTAACTCACCTTTCCCGGGGTCGTGGTGGTTGTGATATCCCAGCTTGGCGTCCGTCACTCCTATCCCAGGGCCGTTCAGGCCGTTGCCTGTGCTCTTCTTCTTGCGGCTGCCCTTCAGCCAGCCGAAGGCCAGCCCCAGGGAGCCGGCCTGCTTCCTCGGCCCGCGCTGGGCCTTCCCCTCCCGGGCTAGGATCTCAGAGATGTCCCTGGGTACCAGGTCACCCGCCGAGCTCCTCCGGGACATGCTGGGGTTACCCTGGGGGGTGGTACTGGTGGTGCTGGAGCTTGGTTCTTTGTCCCCGCCCGGCTCGTTGCTTTGGGTGGGCCACGGGGGGATCTGTATCCTCCCCCCCCCCACCACCACCCCACCCTTACAGCTCTCGGGGTATACTGAGAAGTGGGAACCCCCTCTGTCCCCCTTTCTCTCTCGCTTGATTCAAACTGTTTCCCCGTCCGAAACCACCTGGGACAACATTAAGATCAGTCGGGTCAGGGAATGAAGGACGGCGGGGGGCTGGAAAGAAAGGAAAAGGCAGGGGGGTCATTCATTTCTAGGTTAATCTGAATAAAACAACATTTCAAGGGACGATAGGCATTGCAATTACAATGGGGAGGATTCAGTCATTGCTAGTTTTTATACAACGAGATGAGAGGGGAGGACAGGGGGAAAAAAAGGGAAAGCAGTGAAGAATGAAGCCAGGACCTGCGATGGCTGACTGAGCTTCAGTCTGCTGTTACAACACTGTATCAAACAACGTTCCCACATTCCCACACTGTCCTACTAAAAGTTCTCTCCCTCGCACGCCCCCACCTTCCTGCTTTCTATTCTTTCATTTGTGTGTGTGTCTGTAGCTAGGAAGCCCTATAGGACAGTACAGCCAGTACAGAGTACAGTGTCTGTGTGTGTGTATAGTGTACAGTATGTGTGTAACATGTGGTTCACATCAGCAGAAACATGTGTAACAGTGAGTGTGAGTGTGTGTGTGTGTGTGTGTGTGTGTGTGTGTGTGTGTGTGTGTGTGTGTGTGTGTGTGTGTGTGTGTGCGGCGTGCGCGTGTGTGCTGTTTCCACTGCACACATGTCTTTTTTGTTGCCCTGTTTATTATTATGTATTGTTGTTTTTGCCCTTGGTATTTTACTTTCTTTTTGTGTACAAGCACTTTGTTTCAACTCTGTTGTTTTAAACGTGCTAATCCAATAAAGTCGATTGGAATGGATTGTGTTCTGTGAACGAGTGAGAACTGTTAAAGACATATACCCTAGATACAAATATACGGTAGATACACTGCATGGAAAACAGGCTAGTCATTGCTGCTAGTGAGCATGCTGAGCTGCTCTTCACTTTAAGAAGATGAAATCCATTTCCAGATTTGGGAAAAGGAAGAATCACACACACACACACACAAGCATGCACAGTGACACACTCATATACCCATAATGCACAAACACAAGCATGCACTCTCGTAGACAAGACACACACTACATGCACAAACTCTCTCTCACACACACACACACACACACACACACACACACACACACACACACACACACACACACACACACACACACACACACACACACACACACACACACACACACACACACACACACACACACCCGTCTCTACCCGTTTTCAATCGCTATAACAACGGAACCTTTCCATTTCAAAAACACAATTTGTACAACTTACTTGGGGGTGGACTCGCCTCGTCCTCTAGCTCAGGTCCGCACGCTTTTCTCTCTTTCTCTTACTCCCTCTGCGCTGCCTGTGTGTGTGTGTTTAGCAGTGTGAATGAAGCTCCATGCGCTCGAGGCAGACAGTCCCCTCCCTCCCTCCCTCCCTCCCTGGGTCAGGCCTCTCCTCCCACCTCTCACAGTACTGTCAGTGGTTGGTGGCGAGCTGAGCTCCACTAGCCTGGCCTCATCATGCAGCAAACACCTGAGCTCCTGCATCAGCCTCGGTGCCAATTTGTTAACCCATTTTGACCTGAGATCAGATTCTAAAAATGTCTTTCTTCTACATCCTGACAGTTTTCTGAAAAAGCTATGTTTCTATGTGTCAGTCGTTCTTTGATTTTTCAAAAATCGAAGAAATCAGATCTACAAGCTCATAGCGCGCCACCGAGTGGCACGCTACGAGCTTGTAGGTCTGCTATTTTTCAATAGCTAAGGCATAACATAATGCTAACACCAAAAGGGGTTAAAGCTCACTCAGCATTGCCAGGCAGCTTCTTAACCAGTGGTGGTAAATAACTACAAGTACATTTACTTACTTAAGTATAAGTACTGTACTTAAGTTACCATTTTGAGGATATTTGTACTTACCAATACTTTTACTGCTCCACACTATCTCAGTCCAAATGTTGCCGTTTGAAAACAGCCGATCTACAACATGTCGCGATGTGACGCATTGCGAGCTTGTAGATCTGCTATTTTCCAAAGGTTTGTATACATTTGAAAACTTGAAATGGGACATTGTTACATTTTGATGCCAAGACGTTTACTCAAGCACATTTTGAATTCCGGACTTTTACTCGTAGTCGTAACATAGTCGAGCATTTCTATATTGCAGTATTGATACTTTTACTTGAGTGAAACATTTCCTCCATCTTCTTTTTCGGGGGATCAGGTGCAATCCCAGGTTCCCCCTGGACTGGGAGCCCCAGGGTCTCACTGGAAGCATCACAGATGCTTGGAGAGAGAGACACACACACACACACACACACACACACACACACTACACACCTCACCTACAGACCTAAATAAAAAAGAAAACAACAATAATACGATGCAACATTAATGTTCTTCCACCGCTTAATAACGGTGGAAGACAAAGCGCAGCCTGGCTGGCTGGGAGATGTGAACAGATAAGCAGAGGGCTGACGGCATATGAGCCGTCTCTCCTGCCTCTAAAGGGAGTGTCTCTGACTTAGCCCGTCACATTGCAGCAGAGCGGAAACGTGATATCCTCGCGTTAAGTGTGACAGGTCAGACAGACACTACGACAGACACACACACACACACACACACACACACACACACACACACACACACACACACGGGTACCTGTAGGTAAAGTGAGTAACAAGGGCCCCATTACCTTTAGGGCTTGACCAGTAATACCACAACCCCCTTCAACAGGAAAAAGGCCGTCCACTGGCTCTTGAAGTGAGGAACTCATTGCTGCGTCTTACATTTCACTGTGGTGGGAAATTATCTGGGGACCTTACATCATCATCATCATCATCATCATCATCGTTGCGCGGGGAAGACTCTTGCTGGAAGGGGGTGTGGCGATGTGAGTGCGTGTGTGTGCGCACTCACATCTGGTTTGAATGCAGAATGGCCTCTCCAGAGTGAAGGCTGGATGGAGGGAGGGAGCTCGGAGGCGAGAGGAGGACGGGAGGAGGGGAAGAGGTCCTCAGGGAGTGAACGGGTCGGACACACACACACCTGTGAACACAGCTTACAATATCCCACACAGTCAAACATCTCTCTCTCTCTCACACACACAATATCAGTTACTGATACATGGGCAACTGGCGGCCCGAGGGCCACATGCAGCCCCACCTTTACTCAAACACAATCCATGCCAGTACATTACAATAGAAATGCAGACCAGGTGCCAGCGCGTTTCTATTGTAAAAAAAAAAGGTAAATAAAACATGACCCGCTTTAATTACTATAATTAAAAAAACGAAATGCATTTGAAATTAATTAAGAATTCCAATAAAAAAATCACACCTGTGTGAAGTGAGAGTAGCTCTTATCATCATACATCATCATCTCATTCCGTTTGTGTTTACACACATTAACAAACACTCAAAAATGGCCAATTTCATTTGTGTTAGGACAATGTTGTTTACACACCCTCAAAGCTGGATAGCAAAAGAGTATTCAGGATTTCAATTCAAATATCAGATCTACAATACATGACAAAGTCATATGGTTTCTGCCCGACAGTATATGCAATGTGGAAATATAGTGGCCCTCTCCATCATCAAAGTTGCCCACCCTGATGTGTACTTATCTGGGAGGTTTTCTTTTTTAAAGTTTTTATTAACCCATTTTTTCACCCAGTGTCAATTATCTAATGTAATCTTGGGCGCTACACTTCCTCTGCCAACCTGGGAGGGGGGGGGGGTCAGTGGACTGACCTCATGCTTCCTTCTATGCATGAGGAGTCCAAGCTGCTTCTTTTCACCTGACAGGGGGGAGTTTCCCCGGTTGGACGTAGCGCGCGGAAGGAACACGTTATTCCGACCAGTTCCTTTCCCCTCCATCAGGCGCCCTGGCTGGCCAAGGGGAGGTCGTTTAGAGACCAGGATTACTGCATGTTTTTTGTGAGGGCACCTACCCTAGGGGACACGGGGAGAACATAGAAATGAAACAGTTTTAATAACCCCTGTATTACATAACTGTTAGGGGGGGTCTGTCTCCATTTAGCTGCTCTGTCAAGGCCAGCTAATTACCGTACCTCTGCTGGGATTCATGGGTTATTTCTTGCACAAGACCTCTGGTTATTGCTGCCCTGCAGTGTCAAGATGGAGAGGCAGGCTAAATTAAGATTTAGGATTTTACTGTGTGCCATTAATTCCTGAGCTGCGTGCGCCTACGTATATGGCTTAAAAAGCAGACTTTAAAAAAAACATACAGTACACGGACTTAGAAGAGAGAAATATGCTGGGATTTGGAGTCTTAGAACATATGGATGGGATGGAATGGGATATGCTGAGCCTGTGATGAATGTGTGGCCTCTGGAAGTGCATTCCTCCATAGATTATATACGTCAGTGAGGCTGTAGCCATTTTACGGTGCTGACATTATGAAGGAATTTGAGGAGATATGCAGGGATTTAAAGTGTATGCATTAAAAGCTGCAATCCATAACTTCCATGTCCTACTCTGAATCGAATCTCGAATCTGGATCTCCCCCCTGAAGCGACCAACGTTCTATCGCTCACTCTACCAATAAATCAGCCCTGCTTGGTCAGGGGAGATATTACACTATGAGCTACAAGCTTTACTATAGCTGTCAGTTCAAAGAGGAGAATGTGTGCACATCTTGTGCGTGTATTTAGGCCTGCATGGTGCTGCTGAATAACAAGGCAGGAAACTTGCATGACTAAAAGACCCCAAAAGTTCCCAAAAACTATTTCTTATAAGTGGTCTTCATGAAGAAAAAGTAAGACCGACATGGTGGAAACGTTGCACTTGGGATACATTTGTTGGAGAGTGTTAACCCAGTTTGCAGATATTTTAAATTCTCTTTGATTCCTGTCCCGATCCAGCACCTCCTGGTCTAAATACCTGGTGTTTAAATTATCTTTTACTACTTGCCAAACAGTAGGTGTCCTACTACCCAACACCAGGGTCTACATTTCTCAATGGAGGAGTATAGGGAGACCGCCTTCAACCACTGCAGATGAGTTGTATCAACATGCTCTACTATACCATACAGATTGAACCCATTAAGACTCTACAAATGCCTTCTAAATCAATAGGTCTTCTCACACTTTCAAGATTTTTCAAAATTTCTCAGAAATAGCAGATGTACAAGGCTTGAGCGTGAGCCTGTGTATCTGCCGTTTTTGAAAACGCAGAAATCTAAAAATGACACAGAGTGCTTTCCCTTTCCTAATGGATTAAAATATAATTGTATTCATTACAATAAGTTCCGGACTGCAGCTTTAAGCAGTACATTGGGAGCTTCGCTGTGTACACAGACACTACAGAGAATTATGGGGATGTAATGTGAAAGCGGAGACATGCAGCGGGGTGTCTTTGTGGTCGGGAGGGAGTTGAGGATGACTAATAGAGACTGTAAATATTGTGTCAGTAAGTCCGCCGGCGTGCTGTGGTCCCTCCAACGCCCTTCATATAAAAGCATCAAAAGTTTAGTTAAACTTTCTTGGATCACTTGGCCTGTAGTACACTTTGGGTGTACGGTAATAATGATGTCGTTGGGTGTGATTCAGTTAGTTGTGCATGTGAGAGAGAGAGAGAGGGGGAGTGAGGGAGAGAGAGAGTGAGGGGGAGAGAAAGGGTGTCCTGGGGAGTAGGGAGAGGTTAGAATGAGTCATAGTTTAGTTCACTCATGCTGCACAGATTTAAATGTTTTAACGTTTCCATGACGATTTGACACAAAACAGTTCTGGCCCTGCAGTGTGTGTGAGTGTGTGCGTGCGTGTGCGCAGGCATTTGTGTGTGCCATAAAAGGTACAAAATCATTAACCACGAGAACGCGATGAGTCTACTGGGGAAATGTATCACCAATCCTCCCCTCTTCTCTCCGTGGTTCCCCCAGTTGAATGAACACGGAGGACTTTGCAGTGTAGATTGAGGCCCCCAAACAGTGGGTCGGGACCCATTTGTGGGTCACGGACCCATTTTCATGGGCGAATAGAAATCCCATTTCTTTTCCTACATTAAAAAAAAAATATATATATTATTTAATTTATTTTCGATAAGTAGCGAAAATAGCCGATCTAAAAGCTCGCAACGCGCCACTATTTTCACTAGTTTGGGTCCCGGGCGAACCTCTAATCCCTCTTTTGGGTCTTGACTTGAAAAGTTTGGGAACCACTGCCCTAATGTACATCAAACTGGGAGTCGTTGAAATAAAAATGGTTGAGATAGTCTGTGTAGCCAGACTATCAGAAATATGCTCCGCCTCCTACTGCTAAACGGTGACTATCTAAATTCAATGAAGGCCAAAAACTAGGTGAAAATTAAAAAAAAAAAAAATACTTCACAGAACCAATCTTGGGGCGGTGCTTCATATTCCAAAGGTATGAGGAATGGTTTTCAAAGCAGTCGCTGGAGGTTTATTAGTGCTGGATTTCTAAGCGGTTCTGTTTGTTGTTGACTCACAATTTTCACCAGCTCAGACAGCCTTTGCGGTTACTTAGCATGTCCGCTCTGAGATTGAGAGGTCAGGGTTCAACCCCAGCTGAGTCATACCAAAGGACTATAAAAATGGTTCCCATGCAGCAACATAGCCGTTGCACACTACAGAAACAGGAGATACTGCTCGTGACCTATGGGCCACATGGCTCTGCAAGGCTATACTACTTACACAATTTGCAAATGCTTCCGCAGTGTACAGTACATTGGAAGCTCTGAAGAATTGTAGAAAATGAAGTGGATGCCCAACACTTCCATCACTGAATCAACTTCCATCACTGAATCAACTCAGAATCACGACCTCCAGAAAACTGTGTACCTTTTGACAATGAGAATAACAACAATAGGTCATGGACCATGGAAGGCTCCATATTTACACTTTCAGAGTTAAATTAACGCTCAGGATTTGCTCCCCAAGTTGCCTGCAAGTGCATTGCTATTTACCATCCGCCCACTCAGGTGTGTGGATGACCTTCTGGCAAACACCTGACATTCCATTCCACTCTGTGGCGTTCCAGGCCAGGTTGCCATGGACACCCACTGCATGAAGCACTGTTCAAGGTGGGCCTCACTCACTGGTAAGGCTGTCACAACCATGACATTTTACTTGAAGATTAATTGCCTTTCAATGATTGAAAACTATGATGAACTATGACATTATATATATACACAATATATTACATTTATTGTTTGCCTTTTAGGCTTTCCAAACAAACTGCGCAGGGCAGATATGACAAATGACTTACAACAAAGAAATGACTGAAAATGAACAGTACCGGTACTAATAATCAAAATAAAATGCTATGGCCAAAACAGGCTATGCATTTACTAATGATGATGTAAAATAATTGTGATTATCTCAAATAATTGCGACCGGGCATTTACACCTTTTGTTTTTGTCCGGCTGATATCAGGCTGATATCAGACATGAAGCCTTGTAGGAACCGTCGCTGGGTCAAAACGTTAAGTGCTGCCATTCCAACTCTCTCTCACAACAACACTGACATTTTCAGGGGGAAGTCGAGATGCATGAGGCAGCACAATAACCACATGGTTCAAATCATAGAAATGACATGATGCATTGTCAAAGAGTGTGTGTGTGTGTGTGTGTGCGAGCTCGCGTGCGTGCGCACATATCAGATGTGACTGCAGTGAGGTGAGGCAACAGGCAGGAAATCCAGACTGCCGGTTGGGATAAGCCGTCTGTTCAGCAAACCAGTATTATCATTCCCAACCTGCCTTTGTCCGGCTGCTGCTGCGGACACATTCTTTCTGCCCAAACGACAGGTTATCTCCATCTCCCACACGGGAGGGACTATGGAAAGTTTTAATGAATCCCCGACGAAAAGAGGAGGGGAAAAAAAGAAAGACATTTACCCATCGAAGTGGCATGTGAACTGAGATCATTCATCCCTATACACTCTCAAATAGTGTGTGTGTGTGTGTGTGTGTGTGTGTGTGTGTTTGTGTGTGTGTGTGACTGTGTGTATGTGTCTGTGACTGTGTGTGTGGTGGTGACGCATAGCCAGGGGGTCTGCAAAATAAATTATTTTTTGTTTTGTTTATCTAATTGAAAAGTGTGCCGTCAGGTTTTACACACATTTCATTTTAATAATAACATTACTATCGGCACATGATTCATATTGTATAAGTGGTTTTCTGTTTACGACTATGAAATGGCTCTGAATGATTTAGTCTCTAAATGTACACATGTGGTTGTTAAGTACAATGCTTGTCGGTGGTGCGAGGATGAGGGGGTACTGGGAAAAATGTCTACCTGGGGCCAAGAAGGTTTGAGAACACCCCTACTGTGTGCCTGTCCACCACATCATCTATTATAATTGCCCTCTCTAAGAACAGACCAGACATGAGGTCCCAAGAGCAAAAGAACAGAAGCCAAAATTACTACTTACTTCTTAAACATTTGTTTTCTAATGTATGGAATTTCTTAGGGAGGGGGGAGGATGACAGGGTCAGAGAGGGAGGGGGGAGCGGCAGAAAGAGAAGACGGAAGTGGCAGAGGCTGAGCCAGAGAAGTTAACAGCGATGATGAATGTTTGTAATAATAGCTGTAGAGCTTTTAGAGGGAAGTATACCGTTAGGAAACAGATCCTAATCCTCCTCTTATCAACAGACACAGCTCGTTCTGACCAGAACTCGTCTCTACAGTAGAATCTCTGTATTGTCTGTTACTGCTTCATGAACTGAGTTAATAATAGTACTATATGAATTATTGGCCCGGGCGGCTAGTGTAGAGGTCCGGGCACCTAGGCTGCTAAGCCAGCCTGACGGCGTGTCGCGGGTTCGACTCCCGATCCAGACGACCTTTGCTGCGTGTCACCCCCCATCTCTCTCCCCCTTTCCTGTCACCATACTGTACGCTATCCAATAAAGCTAGAAACCCCCCCCCCCCCCCCAAAATATATCATAATTATTTAAACACTCAAGTTCAAGTACACACACAAGTCACAGTCCCACCCCCTTTCATGACGACGTGAGACCCAGAAGTGAATTCCCCGTTCATTTTCTCCATATTATAGTATTTATTTAAAGTTTACGCTGCGGACAAAGCCAACTCGAGTTGTGTCAAATCATGACAACAAACAACATTTTGGGCCGAACAAATTATTACAAAGAAGAAAAACAACAAAAAAAGTGTTGTAACCTGTCGTTTTCTACTTCTTTCTAATTATTTGTTCGACCAGAATTTTTTTGTTGTCATGATTTGTCACAACTCGAGTTGGCTTTGTACAAGGCTTAAAAGGTCTTTAAATAAATACTTTTTGAAATGTCTATGAGAAAAATGAACGGGGAATCATTTCCTGGGCCCTGGTAGGGGGCGGGACTGCAACGCTCTATAGATACACTAAAGACCACAGGAATGGACACTGAGGACCCTGGAGTACATGACGGAGGGTGACGGATGGATGAGGAAGAACGATAAAGAAAGAACAGGGAGAAAGAGAGAAAAAGAAAGAAGTGTGTGAGAGAGAGAGCGAAAGAAAGCAAGAGAAACATAGGATTGGGAGGAGATGTGTTTTAAAGATGAGTGTTTGTGAAGGAGGGGTCAAGGTGGGAGAGGAGGAGAAGAGCAGCTACAGTATATGGGTGCAAACTAATGGAGTTTAAGCAACAAGCAGCAGTCTGTTGTGTGTTTTATGATGCCTTCAGGGAACGAAAGGTTAGCTAAAGAGCATGAGAACAAAATGGAGCATGGAGTACGGGCGGACGGACATCCTTATTATCTTTAAAGGGGAATTTCTTTGTAACCCTTTTTTTTACAAAAGTAAGTGGATATGTATAATGACCCAAAAATATATATAAAAAAAATAAATAAAGATATATACGCTATAAGAAAAGCGTAGGAGGGGTCTAACGCCAGCACATGTAGAACAGAAGAGTGCAGCAACAACACTTCATGGACTAACCTGTCACATCGTCTAGATCAGATGTAAACTAAAAACTAAAACCAATAGCGCGCTTGAATAGGAGTTCTAGCGTTTGACACACATGGACGGTAAATCCGCTAATTCCTTGCTCGGCATGTTTTTTTTTCGTTTTTTGAGTGGTGCAACCACTCCTACATCCAGCAATGTCCGTGTACCTGTGTGTGTACCTGTATGTATAAGTGAGCACGAGTATGTTACTTATTTATACCAGTAGGGGGCACCAGAGTGTTGTTGTCATGAGCACGAGTGGTGTGCGCATGCGTGAAATTGGAACGATACAGAGAAGAAATTGGACGATACAAATTGGAACGATACAGAGAACCAATAGACGGGAGTTGCACCACTCGGTTCACACTGGTGTGATTTTTTTTATGACGAATGGATACGCGTCTTCATATACGGTAAGAAAACAGCTTGTGCGAGACTCCCCTTTAAGCACAGGCTGAAATGATCCGGGAACCCTTCAGCACTACAGCTCTGCCATACAGTACATCAATCAAATGTTATGGACACCTCCATAGACAGGAATATGATTACCTTGCACTGACAGGAAGTACATCATCTTGGCTCACAGATACCAAACCTTAATTCAATATAAGGAGGAACATAACCCCACCTTTTCATTTATGTCACAAACAACCTCTACATGACCTTCTCCTTGTCAGGCAGATGACAACTGCCACTCTGAGGCTTTATACTAGAGCACACATCTTTATCGGCTTTAGTGATAACAGTACTAACTTTTAGTGGTAGCATACTGGAGACACTAATCAAATCCAAATGTAAAAGATTATTTTCTCAGATTTTATCTAAAAAAAAGATGTTTTTTAACGTCACAGGCCAACAGTTTGACCCTGCAGGCCGTCCGTCAATTTCATCGTGCAATTGCTCTGTTGGGACATGTTGAAGCTGGTGTTAATGACGCTTGCTTTAGGAGGTGCAGAGTGTAGTGAGCGCGCGCGCGCACACACACACACACACACACACACACACACACACACACGAAGGAAGGTAAACTATAACAAGTAGTGCATGACTAGTATGCATGTCTCCTGTAGTCTTTCCTCAAAGATGAAACAATGCAAGCCAAAGACCAACCATGGCAGGACATCTGTGCGTTATTTAGAGTGAAGCTGTGGACAGCAGCATAGGCCTACTTCTCAGAATCGAGAAGTCGTACGAGCCAAAACACACTGTCCAGAACCATCTGGCCAGGCCAGCCATCCACTGACACACACACACACAAAGAGAGGATTCACTCAAATATAAACTGTCCCGGAACACGTAGGCCCGAAAATCCCGGGTATTTGATACGTCCTGATGGAGTTTGACTTTGCTACTTGCACACAGACAGCCGCAAGACAGTGATTAATTGGAACAAGGTGTACTGGAACGTTACTAAGGCGTTTCGTTTGTATTTAGCCGCACCATCCATCTGGCCGATGTCATAACATGTGGCCATCCCTCAGGCAAGATGCTGTAACCATTTAAGTCCTTATATATTGTTTATTTCATGGGACAAATGGTGAAAATAGCTGATCTACAACATCACAATATATGTTGCATCGTGACGTGTTGTGAGCTGCGAGCTTGCAATGCCAAGGTTTAAAGTTGTTAAAAAATAAAAAAATAAAAAAGGACATGTTATGATAATGGCCAAAATACTCCTTTAAAAACATCATGACATTAAAATACTTTGCAGCAGGAGCAGGAATTCCTGGGAGGGTGTGTCTGCTCATGCTGCTGGTATTGTGCGAGACTGGACAAAAACAAGCCTGGTTTTCCATGTGTCTAACTAACCCCCCTTCACTCCCCTTTCTTTCTCTCGCTGTCCCTCGCTCCGTTTGAAGAGGAACTGTGCTCCTGTACTTTCCACTCTCCCTGGGGGGGGGGGGGTCGTTAAAAATGAGAGGCTGGCGTCACTGTCGCACAGCCTGGTGTGACCTTTGTCAACTCACCTTTTCTATTTCTAAAAAAAGCCCAACAACAATAGGGCTGGCAACTGGGATAATACATGATTATGATAAAATGAAAACTAGGAAAAAAGAAAGAAAAAAAACTTTCACACAAAGCTGCACTGTTATGAAGCCGGTTCAGTTACTGCGCAAAAGTCCACAACAGGAACAAAGAATTTTAATTGTGTAGTCTAAGAAACTAATTAGACGGTGTGTAGGTTTCTGAGAACACACAAGGGAAGCTTTGACGACATGCCATAAATGTATTTTTTATTGTGACTAGCCGTCACAACATTTCCTGCAGTGCCTCATTCTACCACCGGGGTTAGTAGTAAGTACCCCATTACACATCCATTCAATTGCTCACAAAAACACAGTCCCATATAAGGATGCAAATGGAGATGTGCTCACAGAAAGGCATAAAGGAGCACACTGTCAGACACACACTGTATCTGATACAGTACACAAATACAGTACGTATTATTGCATCATTGGATTATTATCTAGACCAGTGATTCTCAATCATTTTCATTTCAAGTTTGAAAAACATTAAGCCACAGACCCCCATTTTATTTTATCTTTGGGACCCAAGGTACAAAGTAAAATCATGTTAAATTTAACTCTGAGAGTGTACAAAACTACAAATGGAACCAAATGTCATTTATGGTCACTGCGCTGAGAAGTAGTGATCTATTCTACTCGAGCTGGAAGGCTATGTGCAGGTGCACCGTATACTGTATCTCTCCAAAGGTCTTTGATACAGCGTTGGGAGGAACAGCAAGGTCAAAGACATTAGTAGAGAACGAGAGACTGTGTGTCTGGAACAAACTTCCAGAAAACTGCAGGCTTGCTATCCAACTCTGTTCTTTCAAATCATTTCAAAGCCACTGCATGTGCTATACAAATAAACTTGGCCTGCCCCACACAGACGCCCACCCAGACCAGTTCAGTTCAGTTCAGAAACACCAAAACACAGACCTACAGACGTACATCCAGCCCAAATATAACCAGAGATTGCGGTAACGTAAATAATGCATTCAAATCTATGTCAGAAGATGGTTTCATGGTTTCATTGTTGAAAACGTGTTAACTCTTTAGATAGCCTGCCAACCATGACTGAACCAACAGAGGGCGGACTGACGGAGCAGATAATGATCTCTCAACATCGCCTGCTTTCATCTGCAGCGAAACTTCACAGGAATTGATACATTACCAAAGGTGAGGTGAGGTGTGCCACATTACAGAAGAATGACGAGAAAAGGGTGATGTAATGTATAGGCCTAGTGTAATAAAATGTTCCCATCTTGCCATTATAGAGAGGTTTTGTCTGCACTGCTGATTCAATGTTAGATCAATTTAAAAAGAACACTTAAAAAAAAGCTTTGGAAGAATGCCATGGACGCCCTTTGCCCTTCTAAGGTTACAATGATAGCCAACAGGAGGAAGCACGCATAATCCAGAACAGTGGAAAATAGACCTAAGCAGTACATGGGCCCCCTACTTCATTATAATAAAGTGATCCCATAAGACCTTAAAAACCAAACTCTCATACAAACAGTGAGTGGCTGATGACAGTAAAAAGACGGTGCCTAACAATCTGCTGAAGGCACTCTCCATAAAATAAACACCGGATGAGCTCACTGTCATTAAAACCCACTTAGCAGGAGTGTGACAATACCATACATCACACACAGTTCTGTAGTTACGTGTGCACACTGCACACGCATGCAGCACACACGCGCATTCAACAATACATGTACACACACATGCATTCAAACATGCATGTGCACGCATGCAGTGACTGTAGCCTATGACCTCACCCTGTACTGTAGATCCCTTTCACTGCAGCCATTTTGACAGGGAAACACAGCTGAAGGTAATAACATTAATTGTGGGTGTGTTTTTTATTTAGGTGTTACACTGTGTGGCAGTGCCAGCATGAGCTCCTGCATGGTCACGTCATGCTGGCACACATAAGAGGCACCCTGGAGCACACCCACGATTAATGTCACAACATACAGCACTCAAGTTGAACAGTTTCCCACCCATTTTCAAGGGTTAGTTCAGATGTTTGGACTTAAAGCTGTAGGAAATACTTCATACGTCATAAATATAGTTGTAAAGGTACAAATTGGTTGCCTGAGTCCCGTGGAGGGACTGGTCTGGTTTTGGTGAATATTAAGTAGTTCTGGGCATTTGGTGGGGGTAAAAATAAATTAATCCACAAAACTATCGTCATTTGTATCATTGACCTATTTCTACCTTATAGTGCAAATTTAGTTCCATTTTGACCCCCCTGTCACATGGAATGGAACTATGGTTTTGTGCTGCTAGGGTAGTGATACTAGACAAAACCCACAGAATGAAGGAATGGGTGCCAAGTTTGGGATTGGCATTGGGCAGCTAAACGAGGAAACACTGTGGATGAACTAGAACCAAAAAGAGGAAGTGTTCTTGTCCACATATGCCGTCCAGCATATGGATCATCTCAGAGGGACATTCAGCTATCAAAGCACAACGCCTCCCTAAATATTTGGTTCTCTCATGTCCCTCCTCTCCGCCCCTACATACAGAATACTGATCTCTCCATCCTCTTTACAGAGGAAACAACGATGAAGGAGATGAAAAAGGAACACAACAAAAAGAGATGGAAAATAAATGTATTGCAAGTCAAGTTAGGAAGACTCTTCTTCTCTAGATCCCAACTGACATGTACTCACGTTAGTGAAAACGTGCAAAGCCCTAAACAGTGCCTCAGCACCACAGTCAAGAAGCTAAGCCCTGGACATAACGTCATGCAAATTATCGCCTCTTTCACAAGAGCTTGTCTTTCCAAAACACAGCGTCACAGACATTATCAGGGTGAATTCAATACACATGACAAAACTACTTGGACAGGGTGGAACCCCAGAAGTCTTTTCCCAGAAACACAGTCAGAATACCTCAAGGAGATATCTCACAATGTATTTATTTATTTGATGAAATCGGAACTAAATAGAAAGATAAGATTTTTCACAGCATTATGGTGGAGTGGTGAACATTTTGAGTGACTATTCCATCACACTACATCCCTTGTCACTGCTCACAGGCCTGTTCTATCTGGCAGTAGGCCTCTGTGTTCCACTAGCAGATGTTGTGTGAGAGCACGTAAGGAGGGAGACAGGGAGAAAGAGACAGAAAGAATCGGAGTGAGAAGAAGAAAGCAAAGTTGCCCATGGCTCACAGTGTTAAACTTAAGTAGAGGTACATTTGTGTCAGTTCGAGATTGGGAGATAATGTCAGCCCTAGTCAAGGTAATAGCTATTTAGCTAGCTATAAGGCCTGAATCACTGTTTTAGGCATTTAGGCAGTGTCTGATGAGTTTCAACCTGTTGCCAGATTGTATAGCCGGTGAAAACAGTTACCATAAGGCTAAGGTTGAACTTTTAAGCTTTAACTTTTAAGCTTCCGTTGTATAAGCCTCTGAAAATGAAAGGCCCAAAAGTTTGACTTTGTGGCCATCTAGTGGTATCTGCTATAATATCCCCATATGCTATTTCCCTACAAGATTCCAATAAGTGAGGTGGCAACATAATGCGTACTTTTACAATGATTCTGAATCGTATTTGCATTAAAAGAACGGTTTGGCTTCCTCGCAGTTTGATCGATTGAATATATTGACATTTTTAAAGTACAGCAATAGATTGAGTTAAAAATAGCAAATGGATGAGACAAAAAAGCTAAAGGCCTGTTTCCATTGTTGTACGTTAAACTAAACACCTATACCTATGTCTCCACGATATTGCTTTTCAGAGATATCGCATATATAGTGATACAGTGACTGCATTATTCTAGTCACTGTATTCTATTCGATTTGCAGTTCTATACCTTCATTGATACTTTTGAAGAACGACGGTATCATTAGCCAAATGAATAAGTCGTTTTGGTGTAAAAGTTCTGTTACACCTTTTTCTTAGTTGTAGGTGGTTGTACACTGTTAAGTAACTTGAACAATAATCCTAAAAACAGCATGAAACAATAGTGATAATATCATGCATCGTGATACTGCTTGAAAAAATATTGTGATTACCACCTCTAATTCAATATACAGTTTAAAACTGAAACTGTACTGTACAACAGTTCAAGACCACCTGTTTAAGGGGAAAACCAAAGCGCCCTCATCTCCTCTGGGGGGAGCGTCAAAGTGCAGGGAGCTATTTAAAGACGGCTCGATAATGAACAGCAAAGGGTGGAATCTTGGGATCTGTGTTGTGGGATCTGTTTTAACCCTCAACATAAACATGCTCCATGGCTAACACTTCAGCAACCGTGGAATTAAGCGTACTCTCAACTTTGAAGTCTTCTGGCAAATGAGAGACAAAACAAGCTAAGGAGTGGATAGGACAAGGCATTGGGGAAGCAGGAAGAGGGTGCAAGAAGTGTGACCTCCGCTAGGCTGAAGGCAAGGGGGAAGATTACGTAATACCCGTCTGCATGTGTTTATCTGGGGCTCACCTCGCAGACCGGCAACCGCAGCGTCAACTTTCTTGTACATGCCACCTGTTGGCCAGTAGGCCATGGCATTTTTATGCATTGTTTTCCCATGTCTAATTTTAACTGAAATATCTAATCCATCTGGAATCTGGATCTAATCTATATGAAACATTACCCAAATATGTAGTCATGCATAATAGATGGATAGACTGGCCACACTTCGTGGCAGAGTTACATGCTACACTGAGAACTCCCTGACTTTGTAGACTTATTTTTGCAGGATATGGCATCGAAGTGGGCAATTGCCTATTTGCTGTTTTTGCACCAGTTGGCTGTCAAGCCAATGACTGAATTCAGATGGTGTGGCGTTGGCACTGTGAGTGAGCAGATGTCTGCCGGGCGTTCAGCGAAACATTTCAGAACAGTGCGTGTCCGAGCCTGTGGGTCTCTTGGGCAAGTTGGGCAGAGAGCCATGCAACTGTGGCCTCTTCTCTCTCACTCTCTCAGTGCCCAGTGTTTATTAATAAACCTAAACAGACTCTAGCGTCGTCATGGCCACACATAGTTGCACAGTGCACACTGACTCTAAGGAAGGAGGTCTTGGGTCTATATCCCCCCTCGTTCCCTCTGTCCGCCCCTCTCACTCTAGTGTCCGCCTGCTATTTTACCCCTCATACTCCTCTGTGTCTTTGTCATCCTATCCACAACGTGTGCATCGTAGCAGCATGTCTGGATATTGGACAACGGAGGAGGAAAGGATTTACACAGCGAGGTAGGTTCAAAGCAATCTTTGTTACTGACCAAAGACGAGTGGGACAATGATGTGGTATTTGTTTGCTTGGAGTATGCAGGGAGAATGACTTGAGGAAACACTAGTAACACCATTACACCAACAGCTCAACTAGCTCCTCACTGCCTAACCTCGACGTGGCTGTGCACGTGCATGTAAACATTTGACCAATTAAATGTGTGAGGGTTTTCAAAACTTTCACAGACCCCCCAAATTGCAAGTTTGGACAATTCTGTCTAGGGACCCTGATATGAAAAGATGTTTTGCTTTAAATAATATTACCTAAATGCCATATGAGATATATGGTACTGTGGTTTGATAGTGGTGATATTTACAACAATATTAGAAGTGACATTCATAACCTTTCTGTATTGCACAAACTTCAAGGGAATTGAAGGTATTGTGAAATCCACATTTGGCTGTGGACCCCCTGGACCACACTTTGAAAACCACTTCCTTGTAGAGCTACTAAGGTAGGAGGTTGATGTTGAACCTAGTTCACAGAATGCTCATTGAATGTCGGGCCAGTGCTCTTTACAGTTGTCGAGCGTCTGGTGCCATGTGCCCCTGTGTTCAAACCTAGCACTCAAGTTAGACAGCTGGCAATCTGGGAACAGCACCTCTTTTCTTTTGAATGTGTGAGTCAACGCTCAAGCTAGACAGCTGGTGACACTGCCCTGTCATACTGTGCCAAGCTGTGCCAGGCACTATACTGTAGTTACAATCCCTCAGCCCTGGGTGGTGACGTCTATGGTAAAGAATAAAAGGACTTAACAGAGCTAAGATCTAAGCTAGTGATCACGCCAACATAATTATGTCGCTACAGCACAGACACTTTCAGAGATGTCCAAGATGTCTTGGCAAACAGGTGCAGTATCCACAGCGCTATAGACATACTTGGTTAAAGCACTCTAACAAGCGGTGCAACGCTGCGCTTTGCACTGGAAAGTCGAGAATATGTTAACGTCTATTTATGTATAGAAACCGCAAGACAAATGCAATGCCTGGTGTGGAAGGAGTGCATGCCTGCCATCCCATAGAAACAGCATGGCGATTATGTTTTCTAGCAACACATCCAGTGTGATTGACCCCTGAGGCAGCCAAACATAGATGGATACATCTTATATTTCAGCTTCTGCTAATGAGTTGGAATATATCAAGCAAGTAACTGGGTTCAGTTTGATCAATTTACTGTCAGACAAAGCCTACCGTATGCTTGCCAGGCTTGGCAGGCACTTCAAGGGGGGTGACATTACAACTTGATTATTCACCAGGGAGATGTGAATGTGAATACCCATTCACTGATACAATGACATAGTTATGACAATATTCCCAACAACGTTGTAATGAATGTAGTGCCTAACGATTAGAGGCATTTATGCATCTTTTTAAATAATGGCCCGTGACGTGTGTGAATGCCGTGGAGTGAGCGGGTGTTTGTTTATATTTGGTGTGTGTGTGTGTGTGTGTGAGACTGCAGCTCGGTTGTCAGTTGGTGGTCCCTGTGAGGGCTGCATGCTATGGCAGCTGTCAATGAATAACATTCCTCCTGCTAATCTCTCCCTCTGCCCCTCGCCTCTTTCCATGCTTCCATATGCTAACATCAGCATACCTCACATAGAGGTTCAGCCATAATATAAACCTCTCTTCCACTGACATGTCATTACAGACCAGACCTAGTATTTGCACAATTCAAAAGGACTATAAACAATATAATTTGTGTCATCATGTAACATATTTATGTTTCTGCTTTCATCAAGGGGCAGGTCTTGGCAATAAAGGAGTCTGTTATATCCAGGTGTAATTAAGTACATGAAGAAAGAGCATTCTGATGGATGACCAGGATGACAATCTGTCATCAGACCCGAAAGGGTTTGAATCTCTGGTCATCCAAGAAGAGGGTGGAGTGCAGGAACAAACCGTGCTGGTTGAAAGAGTAGAGTGCAACTCTACTCAATCTGAACTTGCCTTCACTGGTAAACTCCTGAATAATTCGGCCCAAATACGGCCATACTTAATGGAAATGGATGACTTACTGAAGAGCTGCGATGAGCTTACAGGTCTTTCCTTCGGCTCTGACTTCATGCCCTTATACACAGATGCTCACCTGAGTGGATCAAAACAAATCAAAGTGGAAGTCATGAAGGACCGATATAGGGAGACTAATGTATCTCCCCAACCGTATATGTCTACTACCTACATTGACACACGTGTGGATAGGAATGAAACGGAGCATGTCCCAACGCATGCCCACCAGCGGGACATCCTCATGAACAATTACGGAGAGTCCAAAGGAGCTCCTTCTCAAACTCTGATGCCCCTCACCTCAGCAGGTGCGGAACTAAGTGGAACCATGGCGGAGTACCAGACCCAGCTGATGGGGATGTTGGCAATGCTAGAGAACAGTATGGAAGAGGCTGGCATGGACTTTGATCCCCAAGAATGGGCTACAGATGAAAGCCAAGAATATGTACAAGTTAGACAAGATCATGGTCCTTGCAAAGCCACATCACTGGGGCCAATGGAGGAAGGAGGAAGTATAGTGAGGATAGAGGCCCAGACAGCATCATCATCTCAGCCCTGGGTTAGCCAACCTGTGGATCGGGTTACAGTGCAAGGATCGAGAGAAGAGGTGATGCTGCGCTCTGCAACCAAAGAAAGCACACCCAATCCCTGCATTGGTCATCAGGATAAGGGGTGTGTCTCGGTGGAAGGACTGGAACGGTCAGACACTGAAACTGGTGCGAGTGTGGATTTTATAGTAGATCCAGGGACTTGTGAGCTGCAGCTGCAACGGTGGTCCCCTCCAATGACCACCAAGAACACAGGAAATGAATCAGGAACATTTGAAGGGGCACACACATATAGATATGCGTCTGCTGGCAAAGAGACAAACATAAGGGGACACATATCTAGAATGGATGTAGAGAACAGTGAAACATTGAAACCAGATACAGAGATGGAAGTGACTGGTCCGAGCACGTGCATGGAGAAACTACAGGCACTGGGGGCTCAGGTGAACACGTGTATCGAGGAGGTCCAGCACCTGGAGAAAAAGAGGGAGGAGCTGCTAAAGGAGGTGCTGAGGCTGCGGGGGGAGGAGGTGGCAACGGGGAGTTGGGAGGAGGAGGAGGAGAGAGAGGAGGGAGGACAGAACACTGAGAGAAAGGAGGGAGGACAGAACACTGAGAGAGAGGAGGGAGGACAGAACACTGAGAGAAAGGTGGCAGAGCTGATGGCTGTGCTGAAGCGGGAGGCCGAGGAGAGCAGGGAGGAGAACAAGAGGGAGGTGCAAACCCTCAGGGAACAGAGGGCAGAGGAGGAGAGGGCGGTGTGGAGGGTCATCCTGGAGAGAGCGGCACTGCAGGAGGAGAGCAGGCGGCTGAAGAGGAGGCTATTTGCTGTGGCTAGAGACTGCGCTTACTGCCAGGCCGCCATGAACACGCAGCAACGTGTGGTGGAGAGGTTCAAGACAGAGGAGGTAGGAAGGCCATTGAGCATTTAGTTTACATTTCAGATCCCTCTAGTCTAGAACAGACTTTAAGGCCTAGTAGACACACTAAAAAGCATTTTAAAATGATTCAAGTTCAAGTATAAAAGCATTTTGGCTTTTAAAGTAACACTGTATAACTAGAAAATTCGCAATTTTAAAAAATTGCAGAGTGTGGTTGCCGCAGTGGCTTACATATGCCCCTCCCACTAGTATTGCCAGCCAATTACAATTTCAAGTCACGCCTTAGATCATGCGTAAGTAATTCGGAGGGGATTTAACCCCCGAAATTCATGTTCCAGGGAAAAAATAATTTTGATTTTACGACCTACGGTTCAAGAGTTATAAGCCAAAAGGTAAAGTGGGCTGTTATAGCGCCACCATGAGGCCGACCTATAAAATTATAATTTTAATTCATTTTAGTCATAATTAAGAAATATCCCTAAAAGTTTTGTAACTATAGTGATTACAGTCTCCGAGGAAAAAATACTTGAATGTGATTTTTTGCCTTTTCCCATTCATGTCAATGGGGAAATTTAATTCACTAATAAATTCATATCAATTAAACTATACAACATTTCTCTTAACAAAATACAAGCACACGATTCCCGATTTTTCCGGTCAATTTGACATATGGCTCAAGTGCGTACAGCGTACAGTGTGGGAGGTATAAAGCGACAAAAAAAAGACTACTCCAGTGGAATAATACTACGAATAATAACTAGAAAGCAGTTCCTGTAGAAACTGCGTGGGCTCGCGTAAAATGCTTTGTATAAAGTTATTGCCGTGTCAAGTTTGAAACTCGGGGACCGGAGTAATGGTGTTACCATTGGTGGTCTAAGTCCATAATCAAAATTTCTGGACTGTAACATATTGTAAAGAAAAGTAGAAAATGTATTAAAGCTGAAGTAAAAGTTAAAAAAGTATGAACATTTGTAAAAACTATAGTTTAAGCATAAATAACTGCATAAAGCGGAAATAAAGTATGTGGAAGTAGTATGATGCCCAAAAAGGGGCAGAATAAAGTAAGTAAAGTATTACTGTCTACTAATGATTTGTAATGTATGAATAATGCTTTACAATGTATTCTTGATGAATCAAGAAAAGGTAAAAAAGAAAAAAAATAGTCAATCCAATGGAGTATACATATAAAAGCATTCATGAGCTTAACAGAAATAGCATACTTTTACATGTAAATAGAAGGTTCAAATAGCATATAGGCCTATCTTTAAAAGCATAAACACAATGATTATTGATAATGGTCTAAGATATTTCTTAAAAAAAATATTAAGATAAAAAATATTAAGTTCTTTATTATTATTTTTTTCCTTTTAAGTTTAAAAAAAAGTTAAAGTTTTAATTTTTTAATGTTTTTAATTTTTTTTAATTTTTTAATTTTTTAATCATGCTAATGCTAACATGCTAATGCTAACATGCTAACATGCTAATGCTAACATGCTAACATGCTAATGCTATCATGCTAACATGCTAATGTTAACATGCTAATGCTATCATGCTAATGCTAACATGCTAATGCTAACATGCTAATGCTAACATGCTAACATGCTAATGCTAACATGCTAATGCTATCATGCTAACATGCTAATGCTAACATGCTAACATGCTAATGCTAACATGCTAATGCTAACATGCTAACATGCTAATGCTATCATGCTAATGCTAACATGCTAATGCTAACATGCTAACATGCTAATGCTAACATGCTAATGCTATCATGCTAACATGCTAATGCTAACATGCTAATGCTAACATGCTAACATGCTAATGATAACATGCTAATGATAACATGCTAATGCTATCATGCTAACATGCTAATGCTAACATGCTAACATGCTAATGCTAACATGCTAATGCTAACATGCTAACATGCTAATGCTATCATGCTAACATGCTAACATGCTAACATGCTAATGTTAACATGCTAATGCTAACATGCTAATGCTAACATGCTAACATGCTAACATGCTAATGCTAACATGCTAATGCTAACATGCTAATGCTATCATGCTAACATGCTAATGTCAACATGCTAATGCTAACATGCTAACATGCTAATGCTATCATGCTAACATGCTAATGCTATCATGCTAATGCTAACATGCTAACATGCTAATGCTAACATGCTAATTTTTAAGTTTTCATTTTTTTCATTTTTTTCAATTTTTTTCAATTTTTCCATTTTTTTTAATTTTTTTAATTTTTTTAATTTTTTTTTAATTTTTTTTCTTTTTTTTTAATTTTTTTTTTTTTTTTTAATTTTTTAATTTTTTTTTATTTTTTTTTAATTATTTTATTTTTATTTTTTTGAAAATATTTTTTTATAAACGTGTGTGTGTGTGTGTGCGTGCGTGCGTGCGTGCGTGCGTGCGTGCGTGCACTTGTGAGAGCTGTGTAAAGGCCAGCCAATAGGAAGACAGGGTGTGTGTGTGCGTGCGTGCATGCGTGCGTGCGTGCTCTTGCGAGAGCTGTGTAAAGGCCATCCAATTGCACAAATAGCAGACCTACAAGCCCACAAGGTATCGCAGAGCAACTCATTGAGATCTTGTAACTTTAATTTCAGCCCTGTAATTAAGCTCTTATATGTCTCAGCTGTGGAAGTGTAAAAGACAAACAAGTGGCGCGCAACTTGAAGGTCTTGATCTTGAATGGTCTTGAATGGGGGGAAACTATGCCCGAACAAATTGCTCTATCGCAAAAAGTAAAAGTCGAATGCAAATAATTTCTTCGCTGTGAGTGGCCTGAGATATTGAGGTACACCATGTGCGATTGTGGTGTTGGTACGATCGAAAATGTGGTTATAAGAGCGAGTTAAGAATTGTCATCGCGATAATTTCCTCGTAAGATTTCTACAATGGATGTCAATGAGCAGCTTGACTGTATTTGTGTCACTTAAAATGCCGTAGTCCACATTCTGTATGTCTCTGTGTTTTGGTGGTCACATTGTGTGAAAGAGGACATGTGTGGCTACAAAATGACCAAAGGACATGCGTGTAAAGTGAATATTTTGGCCGGGACGGCAATTTGTTTGGTAAATTTTCAAGGAAAGATTTTCTGTTTGTACACTCTAGTGAAAGAAGCCCTGCACTCTAAGTTGGCACTAATTAGGCGAAACGGCCTGCGATTGAACTGAGATTTCGGAAAAAACGTTTAACGTATTCGAATACGGTTTGAACCACGAAAAAGTCCAGAGTCGTGTGAGCTTTCTAAAGTTTAAATCACGTTTCTACGACAAAGTATGCCAGAGTAATGAGGCTGCAAAAGTGAGGTTGATTTAGAGATAAATCCCATACATTGTCAATGGGAGGAAAAAACTATAAATAAAGTTAAATATTTTAAAAAGTATAAACTTTTTCAAAACAACTTTTTCACCAATTAAAGTTCAAAGATAGATGAACATTATAAAGTTTGAATGAAGTTTCAAAGTGAAAGTATGACGGAGTAATAAGAGCTCAAAAAAGTTAACTGTGAAAAATGGGACCTTTTTTCCATCGACTCTCACTATAAAGAATGTAAAAAAAAGTTAAAAAGTTAAAAAGTATAAAAAGTATAAAACTTTGTAAAAAAAAAAAAACAAGCATAAATAACTGCAAAGAGCTGAACAGTTTGAAGTTTGAACTACATTTCTAGCATAAAGTATGTGGAAGTAGTTACGTGACAAAAAAAGTGGCGGAAATTGGAATAAAGTATAACTAGAAAGCAGTTCCTGTAGAAACTGCGTGGGCTCGCGTAAAATGCTTTGTATAAAGTTATTGCCGTGTCAAGTTTGAAACTCGGGGACCGGAGTAATGGTGTTACCATTTGTGTTCTAAATCCATAATCAAAATTTCGGGACTGTAGCATATTGTAAAGAAAAGTAGAAAATGCATTAAAGCTGAAGTAAAAGTAAAAAAAAGTATGAAAATGTGTAAAAACTATAGTTTAAGCAGAATAAAGTATGTGGAAGTTGTAGAAGTGTTTTTAAAGTTTTTCTTTAAATGTAAAAAAAAAAAAAAAAAATCTAAAAAATTGAAGTTTTTTCTTTTTAAGTAAAAAAGAAAAAAAAAGTTTTTTATTTTTAAGTTTTCATTTTTTTTAATTTTTTTTCATTTTTTTCAATTTTTTTCAATTTTTTCATTTTTTTTAATTTTTTTATTTTTTTTTAAATTTTTTTTAATTTTTTTAATTTTTTTAATTTTTTTTTAATTTTTTTTGAAAATACTTTTTTGAAAATACTTTTTTGAAAATACTTTTTTGAAAATACTTTTTTGAAAATACTTTTTTGAAAATACTTTTTTGAAAATACTCTTTTGAAAATACTTTTTTGAAAATACTTTTTCATCTCTATCTGATCTATCTGTGTAAAGGCCATCCAATTGCACAAATAGCAGACCTACAAGCCCACAATGTATCGCAGAGCAACTCATTGAGATCTTGTAACTTTAATTTCAGCCCTGTAATTAAGCCCTTATATGTCTCAGCTGTGGAAGTGTAAAAGGCTGGGAGTGGCGCGCAACTTGATCTCTTATTTTACAATGGTTCTGAATGGGGGGAAACTATGCCCGAACAAATTGCTCTATCGCAAAAAGTAAAAGTCGAATGCAAATAATTTCTTCGCTGTGAGTGGCCTGAGATATTGAGGTACACCATGTGCGATTGTGGTGTTGGTACAATCGGAAATGTGGTTATAAGAGCGAGTTAAGAATTGTCATCGCGATAATTTCCTCGTAAGGATTTTACTATGGAGGTCAATGAGCAGATTGACTGTATTTGTGTCACTTAAAAGGCCGTAGTTCACATTCTGTATGTCTCTGTGTTTTGGTGGTCACATTGTGTGAAAGAGGACATGTGTGGCTACAAAATGACCAAAGGACATGCGTGTAAAGTGAATATCTTGGCCGGGACGGCAATTTGTTTGGTAAATTTTCAAGGAAAGATTTTCTGTTCTACGCACTCTAGTGAAAAAAGCCCGCACTCTAAGTTGGCACTAATTAGGCGAAACGGCCTGCGATTGAACTGAGATTTCGGAAAAACCGTTTAACGTATTCGAATACGGTTTGAACCACGAAAAAGTCCAGAGTCGTGTGAGCTTTCTAAAGTTTAAATCACGTTTCTACGACAAAGTATGCCAGAGTAATGAGGCTGCAAAAGTGAGGTTGATTTAGAGATCAATCCCATACATTGTCAATGGGAGGAAAAAACTATAAATAAAGTTAAATATTTTAAAAAGTATAAACTTTTTCAAAACAACTTTTTCACCAATTAAAGTTCAAAGATAGATGAACATTATAAAGTTTGAATGAAGTTTCAAAGTGAAAGTATGACGGAGTAATAAGAGCTCAAAAAAGTTAACTGTGAAAAATGGGACCTTTCTTCCATCGACTCTCACTATAAAGAATGTAAAAAAAAAGTTAAAAAGTATAAAAAGTATAAAAAGTATAAAACTTTGTAAAAAAAAAAAAACAAGCATAAATAACTGCAAAGAGCTGAACAGTTTGAAGTTTGAACTACATTTCTAGCATAAAGTATGTGGAAGTAGTTACGTGACAAAAAAGTGGCGGAAATTGGAATAAAGAAGTATAAATAAATAAATAAATATAAACTGGCAGTAACAATTGTGTGCTCGCTGAGGCGAGCCCACAACTAGAAAGCAGTTCCTGTAGAAACTGCGTGGGCTCGCGTAAAATGCTTTGTATAAAGTTATTGCCGTGTCAAGTTTGAAACTCGGGGACCGGAGTAATGGTGTTACCATTTGTGTTCTAAATCCATAATCAAAATTTCGGGACTGTAGCATATTGTAAAGAAAAGTAGAAAATGCATTAAAGCTGAAGTAAAAGTAAAAAAAAGTATGAAAATGTGTAAAAACTATAGTTTAAGCAGAATAAAGTATGTGGAAGTTGTAGAAGTGTTTTTAAAGTTTTTCTTTAAATGTAAAAAAAAAAAAAAAAATCTAAAAAATTGAAGTTTTTTCTTTTTAAGTAAAAAAAAAAAAAAAAAAAAGTTTTAATTTTTTTCCTTTTTTTTCAATTTTTTTCATTTTTTTCATTTTTTTTCATTTTTTTAATTTTTATAATTTTTTTTAATTTTTTTAATTTTTTTTAAGTTTTTTTAATTTTTTTTAATTTTTTTAATTTTTTTAATTTTTTTTAATTTTTTTTAATTTTTTTTAATTTTTTTGAAAATATTTTTTTATAAACGTGTGTGTGTGTGTGTGTGTGCGTGCGTGCGTGCGTGCGTGCACTTGCGAGAGCTGTGTAAAGGCCAGCCAATAGGAAGACAGGGTGTGTGTGTGCGTGCGTGCATGCGTGCGTGCGTGCTCTTGCGAGAGCTGTGTAAAGGCCATCCAATTGCACAAATAGCAGACCTACAAGCCCACAAGGTATCGCAGAGCAACTCATTGAGATCTTGTAACTTTAATTTCAGCCCTGTAATTAAGCTCTTATATGTCTCAGCTGTGGAAGTGTAAAAGACAAACAAGTGGCGCGCAACTTGATCTCTTATTTTACAATGGTTCTGAATGGGGGGAAACTATGCCCGAACAAATTGCTCTATCGCAAAAAGTAAAAGTCGAATGCAAATAATTTTTTCGCTGTGAGTGGCCTGAGATATTGAGGTACACCATGTGCGATTGTGGTGTTGGTACGATCGAAAATGTGGTTATAAGAGCGAGTTAAGAATTGTCATCGCGATAATTTCCTCGTAAGGATTTTACAATTGAGGTCAATGAGCAGATTGACTGTATTTGTGTCACTTAAAAGGCCGTAGTTCACATTCTGTATGTCTCTGTGTTTTGGTGGTCACATTGTGTGAAAGAGGACATGTGTGGCTACAAAATGACCAAAGGACATGCGTGTAAAGTGAATATCTTGGCCGGGACGGCAATTTGTTTGGTAAATTTTCAAGGAAAGATTTTCTGTTCTACGCACTCTAGTGAAAAAAGCCCGCACTCTAAGTTGGCACTAATTAGGCGAAACGGCCTGCGATTGAACTGCGATTTCGGAAAAAACGTTTAACGTATTCGAATACGGTTTGAACCACGAAAAAGTCCAGAGTCGTGTGAGCTTTCTAAAGTTTAAATCACGTTTCTACGACAAAGTATGCCAGAGTAATGAGGCTGCAAAAGTGAGGTTGATTTAGAGATAAATCCCATACATTGTCAATGGGAGGAAAAAACTATAAATAAAGTTAAATATTTTAAAAAGTATAAACTTTTTCAAAACAACTTTTTCACCAATTAAAGTTCAAAGATAGATGAACATTATAAAGTTTGAATGAAGTTTCAAAGTGAAAGTATGACGGAGTAATAAGAGCTCAAAAAAGTTAACTGTGAAAAATGGGACCTTTCTTCCATCGACTCTCACTATAAAGAATGTAAAAAAAAAGTTAAAAAGTTAAAAAGTATAAAAAGTATAAAACTTTGTAAAAATTCTAATTGGAGCATAAATAACTGCAAAGAGCTGAACAGTTTGAAGTTTGAACTAAATTTCTAGCATAAAGTATGTGGAAGTAGTTAGGTGCCAAAAAAAACGGCGGAATAAAGAAACATAAGAATAACTAGAAAGCAGTTCCCTGCAGAAACTGCGTGGGCTCGCCAAAAGACGCAATGTATATAATGTACAGTAGAAAATGTATTAAAGCTGAAAGAAAAGTTTAAAAAATAATGTATAAAAATTGGTAAAAAGAATAAGCATAAATAACTGCATAAAGCGGAATAAAGTATGTGGAAGTAGTACGATGCCCAAAAAGTGGCAGAATAAAGTAAGTAAAGTATTACTGTCTACTAATTATTTGTAATGTATGAATAATGCTTTACAATGTATTCTTGATGAATTAAGAAAAGGTAAAAAAGAAAAAGAAAAAAAAGAGTAAATCCAATGGAGTATACATATAAAAGCATTCATGAGCTTAACAGAAATAGCATACTTTTACATGTAAAAGAAGGTGCAAATAGCATATAGGCCTATCTTTAAAAGCATAAACACAATGATTATTCATAATGGTCTAAGATTTTTCTTTAAATGTAAAAAAAATAATAATATTAAGTTTCTTATTAAAAGTTTTTTCTTTTTAAGTTTAAAAAAAAAGTTAAAGTTTTTAATTTTTTAATTTTAAAAAAAGAAATCCAATTTTAATAAGTAATGGTGTTACCATTGGTGTTCTAAATCTATAATCAAAATTTCGGGACTGTAGCATATTGTAAAGAAAAGTAGAAAATGCATTAAAGCTGAAGAAAAAGTTAAAAAAAGTATGAAAATGTGTAAAAACTATAGTTTAAGCAGAATAAAGTATGTGGAAGTTGTAGAAGTGTTTTTAAAGTTTTTCTTTAAATGTAAAAAAAAAAAGAAAAATCTAAAAAATTGAAGTTTTTTCTTTTTAAGTAAAAAAGAAAAAAAGAATATTTTTAAGTTTTCATTTTTTTCATTTTTTTCATTTTTTTCAATTTTTTCATTTTTTTTAATTTTTTTCATTTTTTTCATTTTTTTTAATTTTTTTTAATTTTTTTTAAGTTTTTTAATTTTTTTAATTTTTTTTAAGTTTTTTTATTTTTTTTATTTTTTTTTATTTTTTTTGAAAATATTTTTTTATAAACGTGTGTGTGTGTGCGTGCGTGCGTGCGTGCGTGCGTGCGTGCACTTGCGAGAGCTGTGTAAAGGCCAGCCAATAGGAAGACAGGGTGTGTGTGTGCGTGCGTGCATGTGTAAAGCTGTGTAAAGGCCATCCAATTGCACAAATAGCAGACCTACAAGCCCACAAGGTATCGCAGAGCAACTCATTGAGATCTTGTAACTTTAATTTCAGCCCTGTAATTAAGCCCTTATATGTCTCAGCTGTGGAAGTGTAAAAGACAAACAAGTGGCGCGCAACTTGATCTCTTATTTTACAATGGTTCTGAATGGGGGGAAACTATGCCCGAACAAATTGCTCTATCGCAAAAAGTAAAAGTCGAATGCAAATACTTTTTTCGCTGTGAGTGGCCTGAGATATTGAGGTACACCATGTGCGATTCTGGTGTTGGTACGATCGAAAATGTGGTTATAAGAGCGAGTTAAGAATTGTCATCGCGATAATTTCCTCGTAAGGATTTTACAATTGAGGTCAATGAGCAGATTGACTGTATTTGTGTCACTTAAAAGGCCGTAGTTCACATTCTGTATGTCTCTGTGTTTTGGTGGTCACATTGTGTGAAAGAGGACATGTGTGGCTACAAAATGACCAAAGGACATGCGTGTAAAGTGAATATTTTGGCCGGGACGGCAATTTGTTTGGTAGATTTTCAAGGAAAGATTTTCTGTTCACACACTCTAGTGAAAGAAGCCCTGCACTCTAACTTGACACTAATTAGGCGAAACGGCCTGCGATTGAACTGCGATTTCGGAAAAACCGTTTAACGTATTCGAATACGGTTTGAACCACGAAAAAGTCCAGAGTCGTGTGAGCTTTCTAAAGTTTAAATCACGTTTCTACGACAAAGTATGCCAGAGTAATGAGGCTGCAAAAGTGAGGTTGATTTAGAGATAAATCCCATACATTGTCAATGGGAGGAAAAAACTATAAATAAAGTTAAATATTTTAAAAAGTATAAACTTTTTCAAAACAACTTTTTCACCAATGAAAGTTCAAAGATAGATGAACATTATAAAGTTTGAATGAAGTTTCAAAGTGAAAGTATGACGGAGTAATAAGAGCTCAAAAAAGTTAACTGTGAAAAATGGGACATTTCTTCCATCGACTCTCACTATAAAGAATGTAAAAAAAAGTTAAAAAGTTAAAAAGTATAAAAAGTATAAAACTTTGTAAAAATTCTAATTGGAGCAATAATAACTGCAAAGAGCTGAACAGTTTGAAGTTTGAACTAAATTTCTAGCATAAAGTATGTGGAAGTAGTAGGAAACCGAAAACAAAAAGGCGGAAATTGGAATAATAACTAGAAAGCAGTTCCTGTAGAAACTGCGTGGGCTCGCGTAAAATGCTTTGTATAAAGTTATTGCCGTGTCAAGTTTGAAACTCGGGGAGTAATGGTGTTACCATTGGTGTTCTAAATCTATAATCAAAATTTCGGGACTGTAGCATATTGTAAAGAAAAGTAGAAAATGCATTAAAGCTGAAGTAAAAGTTAAAAAAAGTATGAAAATGTGTAAAAACTATAGTTTAAGCAGAATAAAGTATGTGGAAGTTGTAGAAGTGTTTTTAAAGTTTTTCTTTAAATGTAAAAAAAAAAAAAAAAATCAAAAGAATTGAAGTTTTTTCTTTTTAAGTAAAAAAGAAAAAAAAAAATAGGTTTTCATTTTTTTCATTTTTTTTCATTTTTTTCAAATTTTTTAATTTTTTTCAAATTTTTCATTTTTTTAATTTTTTAATTAATTTTTTTAATTTTTTTAATTTTTTTAATTTTTTTAAAATTTTTTAATTTTTTTGAAAATATTTTTTGAAAATACTTTTTTGAAAATACTTTTTTGAAAATACTTTTGAAAATACTTTTTTGAAAATACTTTTTCATCTCTATCTGATCTATCTGTGTAAAGGCCATCCAATTGCACAAATAGCAGACCTACAAGCCCACAAGGTATCGCAGAGCAACTCATTGAGATCTTGTAACTTTAATTTCAGCCCTGTAATTAAGCCCTTATATGTCTCAGCTGTGGAAGTGTAAAAGACAAACAAGTGGCGCGCAACTTGATCTCTTATTTTACAATGGTTCTGAATGGGGGGAAACTATGCCCGAACAAATTGCTCTATCGCAAAAAGTAAAAGTCGAATGCAAATAATTTTTTCGCTGTGAGTGGCCTGAGATATTGAGGTACACCATGTACGATTGTGGTGTTGGTACGATCGAAAATGTGGTTATAAGAGCGAGTTAAGAATTGTCATCGCGATAATTTCCTCGTAAGGATTTTACAATTGAGGTCAATGAGCAGATTGACTGTATTTGTGTCACTTAAAAGGCCGTAGTTCACATTCTGTATGTCTCTGTGTTTTGGTGGTCACATTGTGTGAAAGAGGACATGTGTGGCTACAAAATGACCAAAGGACATGCGTGTAAAGTGAATATCTTGGCCGGGACGGCAATTTGTTTGGTAAATTTTCAAGGAAAGATTTTCTGTTCTACGCACTCTAGTGAAAAAAGCCCGCACTCTAAGTTGGCACTAATTAGGCGAAACGGCCTGCGATTGAACTGCGATTTCGGAAAAAACGTTTAACGTATTCGAATACGGTTTGAACCACGAAAAAGTCCAGAGTCGTGTGAGCTTTCTAAAGTTTAAATCACGTTTCTACGACAAAGTATGCCAGAGTAATGAGGCTGCAAAAGTGAGGTTGATTTAGAGATAAATCCCATACATTGTCAATGGGAGGAAAAAACTATAAATAAAGTTAAATATTTTAAAAAGTATAAACTTTTTCAAAACAACTTTTTCACCAATTAAAGTTCAAAGATAGATGAACATTATAAAGTTTGAATGAAGTTTCAAAGTGAAAGTATGACGGAGTAATAAGAGCTCAAAAAAGTTAACTGTGAAAAATGGGACCTTTCTTCCATCGACTCTCACTATAAAGAATGTAAAAAAAAGTTAAAAAGTTAAAAAGTATAAAAAGTATAAAACTTTGTAAAAATTCTAATTGGAGCATAAATAACTGCAAAGAGCTGAACAGTTTGAAGTTTGAACTAAATTTCTAGCATAAAGTATGTGGAAGTAGTAGGAAACCGAAAAAAAGGCGGAAATTGGAATAATAATAATAACGATAATAAATATAAACTGAGAGTAACTAGTGTGTGCTCGCTGTGGCGAGCCCACAATAAATATAGGCTGCCAATATCTAGTGTGTGCTCGCTGTGGCGAGCCCACAACTAGAAAGCAGTTCCTGTAGAAACTGCGTGGGCTCGCGTAAAATGCTTTGTATAAAGTTATTGCCGTGTCAAGTTTGAAACTCGGGGACCGGAGTAATGGTGTTACCATTGGTGTTCTAAATCTATAATCAAAATTTCGGGACTGTAGCATATTGTAAAGAAAAGTAGAAAATGCATTAAAGCTGAAGTAAAAGTTAAAAAAAGTATGAAAATGTGTAAAAACTATAGTTTAAGCAGAATAAAGTATGTGGAAGTTGTAGAAGTGTTTTTAAAGTTTTTCTTTAAATGTAAAAAAAAAAAAAAAAATCTAAAAAATTGAAGTTTTTTCTTTTTAAGTAAAAAAGATTTTTTTTTTTTTAAGTTTTCATTTTTTTCATTTTTTTTCATTTTTTTCATTTTTTTTAATTTTTTTCAATTTTTTCATTTTTTTTCAATTTTTTAATTTTTTTTATTTTTTTTTATTTTTTTTAATTTTTTCATTTTTGTTTTATTTTTTTAATTTTTTTGAAAATATTTTTTGAAAATATTTTTTGAAAATACTTTTTTGAAAATACTTTTTTGAAAATACTTTTTTGAAAATACTTTTTTGAAAATACTTTTTTGAAAATACTTTTGAAAAGACTTTTTTGAAGATACTTTTTCATCTCTATCTGATCTATCTGTGTAAAGGCCATCCAATTGCACAAATAGCAGACCTACAAGCCCACAAGGTATCGCAGAGCAACTCATTGAGATCTTGTAACTTTAATTTCAGCCCTGTAATTAAGCCCTTATATGTCTCAGCTGTGGAAGTGTAAAAGACAAACAAGTGGCGCGCAACTTGATCTCTTATTTTACAATGGTTCTGAATGGGGGGAAACTATGCCCGAACAAATTGCTCTATCGCAAAAAGTAAAAGTCGAATGCAAATAATTCTTTCGCTGTGAGTGGCCTGAGATATTGAGGTACACCATGTGCGATTGTGGTGTTGGTACGATCGAAAATGTGGTTATAAGAGCGAGTTAAGAATTGTCATCGCGATAATTTCCTCGTAAGATTTCTACAATGGATGTCAATGAGCAGATTGACTGTATTTGTGTCACTTAAAAGGCCGTAGTTCACATTCTGTATGTCTCTGTGTTTTGGTGGTCACATTGTGTGAAAGAGGACATGTGTGGCTACAAAATGACCAAAGGACATGCGTGTAAAGTGAATATCTTGGCCGGGACGGCAATTTGTTTGGTAAATTTTCAAGGAAAGATTTTCTGTTTGTACACTCTAGTGAAAGAAGCCCTGCACTCTAAGTTGGCACTAATTAGGCGAAACGGCCTGCGATTGAACTGCGATTTCGGAAAAACCGTTTAACGTATTCGAATACGGTTTGAACCACGAAAAAGTCCAGAGTCGTGTGAGCTTTCTAAAGTTTAAATCACGTTTCTACGACAAAGTATGCCAGAGTAATGAGGCTGCAAAAGTGAGGTTGATTTAGAGATCAATCCCATACATTGTCAATGGGAGGAAAAAACTATAAATAAAGTTAAATATTTTAAAAAGTATAAACTTTTTCAAAACAACTTTTTCACCAATTAAAGTTCAAAGATAGATGAACATTATAAAGTTTGAATGAAGTTTCAAAGTGAAAGTATGACGGAGTAATAAGAGCTCAAAAAAGTTAACTGTGAAAAATGGGACCTTTCTTCCATCGACTCTCACTATAAAGAATGTAAAAAAAAGTTAAAAAGTTAAAAAGTATAAAAAGTATAAAACTTTGTAAAAATTCTAATTGGAGCATAAATAACTGCAAAGAGCTGAACAGTTTGAAGTTTGAACTAAATTTCTAGCATAAAGTATGTGGAAGTAGTTAGGTGCCAAAAAAACGGCGGAATAAAGAAGAATAAATATAAACTGGCAATATCTAGTGTGTGCTCGCTGTGGCGAGCCCACAAATAAATAAATATAAACTGGCAGTAACAATTGTGTGCTCGCTGAGGCGAGCCCACAATAATAAAGTGTTACAATTACTAGAGTCTGGTTGCCCCTTTTGGGGCAACCACACTAATTACAGTTATAAGAACTCGTACTGTAAGTACTCATAATGCAATCATAGCGCATTCTAATGTCTTTCATATAAGGTCACAAATATCATAATACTTCATAATACATACTACTTCATTCATTTTCTTTTGGCTAAGATTAAAATTAGGGGAATTATAATACATTGATTGTCCAGCAATTGTGAAATGTAATAATACTTGACCTTGATATAAGTCATCATAAAATGTTGCCATTCATTATTGTGAACGCAGGTCGCAGTTAACGAAATGAAATTGTGCATTTCCCGTCAGTTGGTCACGCCCTATATGGTCATGCCTTGTGACATCAGTGATAAAACTAGAGTTCTCAACAGGCCCGAAAATTAAGGCCTGGCCCTACCTGGGCCCTCATCAAACCCTGTACACTTAAGACACACTCCATATATGGCCAGCAGTACAAAATTCATTCAATATGTAGATCTGACCCCCATCCCAAAGCGCCAGCGCTCCCACAGGTTGAGAACCACTGGCATACAGATACAACAATGCTGTATTCTTTGGGATACACCGTCTCTGCCTGAGCTGGGGATCAAACCAGCATCTTTACAGCTTCCGGGGCGGACTTCATACCTTTATGCCATTGCCACACTGGATATGCAAATAAATGCAATGTGTTCCTTCTCCCCATGATTCCAGGAGCAGATGCAGTCTGCAGTGCTCCAGCTCACAAAGGAGTGCTCCCAGCTCCGCTCAGCTCACCAGCAGCAGCTCTCCAGCTTGGAGGCCCAGTTCAACGCCCAGTGCTCCAGCCAAACACCCAGTAACACGCAGGAGGAGCTGACTCAGTGCCGGAGGACCTCCTGCGGCGACATGGAGCAATACCTGCAGGGCGAGCTGAAGGCACTTGAGGCCAGGTACCATCAAGTCATACCCGACACATTAAATGGATATCAACCCGAGAAGACATGCAATATATTATACACATTACCAACTAATTGCAATGACCATAATATCTGCTAGAGTTGTATGTCTGCCGTCTAGTACAGAAAACTCTATGAGATTTATCTTTTGTAATAATGCGAGTCCTGTATGTGTATTGTTAGGAATAGACACTTCCTTGTTTAAAAAAAAACATTGACAATTTTGACACGAAATATACCTTTGAAATTTCTTTTGTCTCAATGTCCAGGTTTGAGCCCATGGTTGTGGCCCTGCTGAAAAGGAAGGAGGCAATAGCCACATCTCTGGTCCAAGTCAAAGCGCAGGCCCAGGAGCTCAGGGTTAAGGTGGGCCCCCTGAGGGACGAGAGCCAGAGACTGAGGCTCCAGAGGGCCTGTCTGGAAGAGAGACTCAAACTAATGCACATACAGAGGAGAGAAGACGTGGTGCAGTATAAGGTGCGAGAGAGAAGGCAGGGAATGGTATGGATCAAACTAGGAAGGAACATTAAATGTTCTGCAACATATTCCAATGTTCTGCAACAAAGGAGGTGACATAATGCAGCTTAGCTATTCACTTTTTTGATACCGCCGCGCTCTGACTTCTCTGGTGCGATATCCTCTTAGATCAATAACATTTATAAAAGGTAATGGGTCGCGCACAGGTTACAAGAACCGTTTCAGCTATCCAGCCTTGCAACATGTAATTAAAATAAAAGATAAAACTCAGGGGGGACCCATTACCTTTATATATGCAGCATGAAACCTTCTGATGCATGTATTATCATCTGAACCCTTACAGGACTCTGTATCAAGCCTCGAGGAGCGCAGCAGAGGACTGAAGACAGAGCTCAACATTCAACAGCGGAAAACCAAAGAGATGGAAGAACTCAAAGAAAGTCTCAGCAAACAACTCCTCCACTACAGGTCAGATATTCAGATAACACAATTCCGTACAAAGCCATTAATCATACATACAGGATATTTTTCTTTGTATAATCTCGCCCTAATTATTAAAACATTGTTTTTACAGGGCTGCCATTGAGGACCATAACAAGGAGAAAACATGAGTGCACATTATATATACATCGAGGATTTTAGTGATCGTGTTTGCACACAATAGAAATATTGTTTTATTATAACCACTTTAAATGTTAGCGTCCCCAATTTGGGGACATTTTGTAAACCAAATGTGTTTATTTTATTTTCAAAACCAGCAAAAAACAAAGTCAATATACAAGCTCCACAATGCGTCGCTATGCTATAACGCAAGCTTGTAGATTGTGTTTATTCATTGCACGATTAAGTATATAGGGCTTAAGTGGTCAAAGAGGGCGAGTTGAAGAGCTTTTAACTCATCAAAAGACACTGGAATACAATAACAGACCTCAGAGGACAGGCATCTGTAACAGTTTTGAATAAAAAGGTTTATGCTTTCATTGTCACCCAAGTGCTGCTGATGACTGGTATGAATTGAGTCCACAGAAAGGTTGGTGTACTTATAAGGGCAATGTGAACAGAATGTCTAAACAACAGGACAGGGAAATAGAGTGATAGTTAGGCTGATGGACGATGGTACAGAAGTGGAGGAAAATGTCACACCAGAGGACAGAGGAGTCCGACTGAATCCACAGCATGACCAAAGTAATCTTACCGGTCGTTTAAAAATAGTTCAATTTAAATAGTTAATTACAAGTATACTGAAGAATGTTCCTGGTGATGAGTGAACTATGCAACTAATGTTGATGGAAAAGTTTTTATTAAGAATGCACTCGCTGTACAATTGCAAAATATAGAACATAGAAAAAGTTAACCTACAAATCTACATCACAACATTCACAATAACATTTAGCTGACAAAGAAATCCGACTACCTAATGGTGAAAGAGATTGTGTGTGTGTGTGTGGGGGGGGTACGACATATTTGACATGGGAATAATCAGAAAAGTATTTCCAAAATTGGACCCTGAAGTTGTCAGAAAGGGCTGGTGTCAAGGTAGGCTACTGTAGGAGTAGAGTGGAGAAGAGGCAGGTTCAGAATGCACCATTAAAACTAGTAAAAATCCCAGCAGATTGAATTTGGTCAGGTTCAACTTCTAATTTGTGTTAATGCACCACAAAGACCCCAGCAATTGTGAAGTGAATTTGTTTGTCAAAGAACATGAACAGGATGATGACCATCTTTGAAGGTAGGAGAGGGGTTTTATACATTGGTGACATTTGAACACAATGTGCAGCGAAAGAGAAAGCCAATTAGGATAGAAAAATACACACTTTAAAATGCAGTACAAAAAAACCTGGTGAGACTCATCCGGAAATAAATTACTTAGTTTACCCTACATGACAAGAGCTTTTTCATGTTAGGTACTCCTAAAATGTGACTGTGGGGGGCTAAATGCAAATACTGCCAAGTCCTCTCATTTTACTGCACTCCCTTCATTTACGGGCTTTGAGACAAACTCCCAGCGGAAAAGAGGAGCAACTGGAGCGGAGGTAGCTGAGTGAAACGTTTGAGACGGCCTCTTGGCAGTGTATGGTGAGGTTGTGGGGTTAAGAGGTGTAAGAGGAGTACGTTATGCTGTGGCTTCAGGGTCCGCTGAGCCTTCAGGGTCTTCATCGTTGTAGATATTCTCCGCCTACAAGGAGAATCAGGTCGTACATTTAAGAACCATTGTATGAAATTATTTAGCAGTAATAATAATAGCAGCTCAGATTTGTATAGCGCTTTTCTAAGTACCCAAATTCACTTTACATAAAGAAAATTAAGAAACCAATATTAAGAGAAACTAAAACAATGAAATGACGGTGTAGGTAGGGCGGCTGTGGCTCAGGAGGTAGAGCAGGTCGGTGTGAGCTTGCCACCTTTGATGTGTGAATGTGGGAAGTGCGGACGCTGGCGTCGACTGTTTGCCGCTTAACCGCTTAATGTGTGAATGAATTAACCATTGTAAAGCGCTTTGAGCACTTGGAAAAGCGCTATAAAAATGCAATTCATTAGGTCGGCGTCTATAATAGGATGACGTAGAGTAAAATGATACAATTAGATAAAACTGCACATGACAGCTAATACCATTTTCCCTGCTGCCTCTCTTCTTTCTTTCTCCTCACTTTGCTCTGAATAAGCACTATGCACAGCTGAGCTACCTAGCCCTGTTTTCCCTCAAGTGCGGACTCAGACAGTCAAAATAGACACCGAGCAGGACAGTGGTCCATATGTAACCAGGCATCGCATTTTGTTGCCTTTCACAAACTGATGCATTCCCCTCCATGCTAGAGAGAGGGGGGCAGTTGTTGTATACATGAACAAATGTAATGGCACATTGTTCAAGTACTGTACATGAAACATGACAATTAAGTCATAGTCATGTTTCCATTGTGGTCCTTTACATTATACAGTTTTTATCCTTGAAGTTTCTGTGCGAAGCATTTAACCATGACGTCTAATAATAATAAAAAAAGGCACTGCCTTTGGGTCTCACCATTTGCCAGACTTGCATGATATTGTCTTCAGACACTGAGCAGATGACCCAGGGCTCATTGGGGTTCCAGGAGAAGTCCGAGATCTTCGCTGTATGACCACCGTGGATGAACTAGCAGTGGGAAAAGAAGGCGCATCATAGTCACACGTTACTAAACACGATTAAAAATAGTATTGGATTTTTTTTTGGAACAGATTAAAAAGTATCTAACTTATATGTCCAGCAGGTTATTATTGTGTCTCACCAAAAGCTCAGGGGGACCATCTTCTGCGTCTTCTGGAGACTGCTCCTCTCCGATTTTGCTACAAATGAAACAGAAAACGAGGAGTCAAACCTGGTCCAACAAACAATGCCATTTGATAGCAACATGCCTGCTTGTTTACCTGAGATCCCAGACATTGAGCCGTCGATCGGTTCCACTGGATGCCAGGATGGTCTCATTATGAGGAGACCACTGGACCTGGAAGAAGCAGACGAGAAAGCTTCCATAAGTCATGGAATCAAGACTGGCTGGCTGGCTAAGTGTGTCAATATCAATATTTGTTTAGTCTGTAAAATATTGTAATTGCAAAAATAATTGTGGGGTGCAGGGGTGGGAAGCTTAGTACTTGTTTTTCTAATAAAGTTGTTTTTTCTCATGTTCCCCCCCCCCGGCCCCAAACATGTAAAGCTTCTTTGGGTATTAGAAAAGCGCTATATAAGTCCCAGATATTATTATTAGTAGGCCATCCACACACCAAGCAATATAATTATAATCATATCACCCACCACCATCGTTGTTATAGTTGTGGTGTGGACTTACACACCACAACGACTATCCACTTTACTTAGAATGGTCTTTTAAACAATATATATTTATAGGCCCATAACATTTGCTCAATTCGGGGGAAAAAAAGAAAAGAAAAACTATATTGATAAATTATAGCCTTTTGTGGTTTTGGCATTTATATATTGAGATTTTCTTTTCATTTTCAATTCTTTGCTCAGCATTAGACACGAATGCATCCTGTCCTACTTGAAAGATCTCGTCTTTGTGCGACTCAAAGGAGTGCAGCTTCAGTTTCAGATTCCTCAAATCCCAAAGGGCCACGGTCTGAGAAGGATAAAAGAAAGAGAAACAAGAGAGAAAGTGACACAGCGGTTATTCATCTGTAAAATGGCAGTGCAGTACAGAAAGGATCTATACTGGTGCCAAAGGTCATGTCTCACCTAGACACATGGGATCTGACACGAATTTTGACCTTAATGGTCATTCAAGATTAAATTTATACCCTGAGCAAGCAGGCAGGCTTGCGCCATTAGCTCAATTGTAAAAATGTCAGCACTTGCACAGGAAGCCGGGTTCAAATCCGGGGTAGGCATAGAAAGTTCCATGGTGCAGCTTTAAATTAAACAGACTTGAAGGCTATAATGAACACATGGAGTAGTGAGAGCGTTGCATTACCTTGTCTGCCGAGCCAGTGGCGAGGATGAACTCACTGTACGGGTTGAAGGACAGACAGTTGACCTCTGCTGTGTGGGCGTCCACCGCATGACTGGGCTTGGACATGTTGTTGGAACGAGTGTCCCAGCTGCAAGGGAAGGGGGAAAAAAGTAGGATTGTCAGTTAATTGAAATATGAGACGCTCACAAAAAGCAGACTAAACTGGTTTATTTTAGTCTAATATTTCAGTGAATCAATCTGTGCCATTAAGACCCAATTCTACAAATCAAATGTCTTCTAAATACAGTTTTACTACAGTATTCTGGAAAACCTATGTTTCTATTAGTGGTTCTCAAACTATTGCATATCAAGAACCCCAAAAATTATATGTATTTGGCCGCCGACGAATATGTTCTTCCAGGGACCCCCCAGAAGCAAAGATACGAGTTAAAAACGTTTGTGGTGAAAGATTTTCTCGATTTGTCTAAAAATAGCTAAAGTATAAAATAATAGTAAAGTGTCATAGATACGCAATAGGTTAACCATAACTTACATCATGAGTTTCTGGTCGTCCGCTACAGATCCAAAGAGGGACTCGTGCAGCAAGTGCCAGGAGACATCTTCCACCACCGCAGTGTGGCCAGTGAAGATGGTCTTTGCGTCTACTATCTTACCTTCCTTTGGCACTGCACTGATGTCCCACAGACAGATTGTCTAGATGGGAGGGATGACAACGAGAAAAGTAGAAAGACAGGTCTCGCGTGGCCAGACGCGTCCCCGTTTTTACTACCCAGTTTCGCACCAGTGAGGGGAGGGAGGGGAGGGAGGGGCTAGCCCACACCGTGCCCGCCGCAGTCAGTGCACACAGAAGTAACGGGAGACGGCTGTGGAACGTGAACTCGTGAAACACAACATGTTGAACATTCAGTCCAAATGTCCAGTCCAACAACAACTACTACTACTTTGGTGTTGAAACTTCGGATTTCTATCAAATGAAACTATTAAATAATATAACGTTTCCATAGGAGTATCTTTTTATATTTGTCCAAGAAGAATACAGGCAGTAGCATATTAAGTTATGTAATAACTAAAACATTATAGTGGCTATAGACTATTACGGGGAATGTACACTAACTTGTTTACCTCAGAGAATGTTTTCATTCTGGATACAATCATAAAATGGTCTATGGTCTAATCTAATGGAATAAATTGATGATCAAATGCAGGAGTTTTGACGATTCAACTAAATAACTAGGGCCGTCGCCTTGCCCCCCCGCCCCTCCCTCCCCTTACTGGTGCGAAACGGAGTAGTAAAAACAGGGACGCGGCCAGATTGTTGCCGCTCGCAATTTTCAAATGCTTCAGTCATACAGTGATCATGAGTAAAATACAAAGCGGAAATTAAACCTCCTCCCCACTTCCGTTTCGTCTTTACAGTCGCACAAATGTATCCTAATATAAATAGAAATGATCTAAACATACAGCTTGCTGCTTAGTAGAAATGGAAATGAAAAAACAAGCTCTAAAGATATTTTAAAATATTTTCTTTGTGAACGGAAATGACAAACAGATTACTCAGATTTCGGCAGGTGTAGTTCCAGACGGGTGCATGTCTTTTTTCCCCGACACCCTTTTAGCCGACAGGACAATGGTCCGACAGTTTCGGACTATTGTCTGAAATACCGTCTTTTTACTCTTTTTACTTACTTAGTTCGACACGACATTAGACAGACAGAAGTTCCCGCAATAGTCCGACAAACCGTAGGTTAGACAGGTTACCCTAAGGTTAGACACCCCTTAGGAGGTTAGACGGGACAATAGTCAGATACGGGAGGGGAGGTGCGTGCGTGCGTGCGTGCGTGCGTGCGGGGGTAAATGTGTCAAGTCACGTGACCACTGGCTGTGCTACGAATATGAATTATTATTATTATAGCTAACTTAATAGTTCCTGCTGTAAATCCCGTTTTGATTATTTCCCTAGTGAGAATTAATTTGATGCCTTCCATATACTTTCTGGAAATGCATAATGGGCGCTGATTTACGTCGTTGTCTGTATGCATGCATCTAATATGAATTAATATATTATTAAATATATATAGGCTCTGGGTGGCTGAAATCCCCCCGCAGGTAAGGTATACCTAATTCGAGATATTTAATGTGATATCATGTCATATCTTTCTTCATATATATATTTTTTCTGCTCTCGTTGCAAAAGACCGCCTCCCAGTGGAACGTTTCTTTAAGGTGCGTCACGGCTTTCTTAGTCTAGCGGTCTGTGCAAATGCCTCTCGATTTATTTGTGCATGTGGCACCTGGTTCGAATCCCGCTCATGGCAAACTTAAAAACTTTTATTTTATAATGTTCTTTTGTAGCCTATATTGTGTATGGACACAATAGCTACATTTTAGACTGTATCATTATTGTATATTATATTAAAAAAAATAGCCGTATTGAATTAATACATATTTAATTATTTGATAGGCAGGCAGGCAGACAGACAGACAGACAGACAGACAGACAGACAGACTGTCTGGCTAATGTCGTGTCGAACTGTTGGAGTAAAAAGACGGTATTTCAGACAATAGTCCGAAACTGTCGGACCATTGTCCTGTCGGCTAAAAGGGTGTCGGAAAAAAGACCGCCTCCCGTTCCGGACTCAATATATAGTATTCAGAGATTGTGGAATAGTTGTCTGGCTATGAAAGACGGGAAGAGATTTTCAGGAAGTCATGGACCTACATTTGTAATTCTGTAGAATCAATAATAAGCTTTTAAAGGGAAACTGAACCATTAAGTGTGTCTTTCTGTGCCATGTCTTGGTGTGCGTTTCTTACGTGATCATCAGAGGCACTGAGCAGGCAGCCGGAAAGGTTGGGATTCCATGAGAGGCCGTAGCCCTCTTTCTGATGGCCTCTGAGACGCAGGTCGGGGCGACACTCACCAGATGGATCTGTGAGCAACATAAATATTATGTTATGTATTATGTATTATGTTATTATGTTTATTATGTTTCTTTTTTTTATAATATTTGTTTTATTTGGAAAGAGCAGTACATTACATATAGCATTTTCACATATGACACACGAGCAATTCCCAAGATTATTATTATTTTTTTTTTCACCCCTCTTCCGTGGCTCCATCTCCAATGTCTCTGTATAGTTATTTTTCTTTTAGAAGAGCTACATCAAGTCCACACTTAAACAGGGACAAACAGGGCAATATCACTTCGGATTGTACATTTCAGGAGGACAAAAAGAAAAAGAGTGGGCAGAAAAAGACAGACAAAAAAGAAAAAAAAACGAAAGTATATACATTATTGCTGAGGGGGACAAAAACAATACAGCTTTGGTCTTCGACCATGAGAGAAGGAAATGTGTCTTAAACATTTTCTACAATCATAAAGCAGGCAATGGACCAGTGAGATCACACGAAGTCCGCTCTCAGAGGGGCAATGTGCACTATCCAGTTGTTCCAAATTTGGAAATTGTCTAATCTAGTTCTTAACATATCTTAAATATCCAGGACTATTCCATGCCAATCGTCCATTGTGGGTGTGATTGGGGTTAGCATCCCCTTTGTATTTCTCCTGATACGGGGTCTTAAAATATCTAATAATATTTTTCCAACAGTGCTCTCTCCAGTCCATAGAACAAGTTGAGGTAGACTGGAATATGTCAATGTTTCATGCTCATTCTGACTTACTTCAACACAAATAATAACGAGGTTCCAAATAATAAGGGCCTTTCTAGGCCCCACCCAGCTCCCATTGTTTACATTGTGATTAGGATTCAAGATGGCCACAGCACCAGGAGGGGGTGAGGCGGAGGTGAGCGGGGCATGGTCGACATATCCCCTTACTAGGCTGCGTTCAAGACACCCGTCTTGTGTCTGAACACAGCTTTGATGGATGTGTTCTGCCCCCCGCCTGACTAGTGCTAATAAAATATACAGACATGTAATACATATTCAAATATATAACACATGGACATGGTAAATTTGCCAGTCCCCAATTATCGCCCAGTTGTCTAAATAAATAAAGAACATCTCATGCCATCTTCATCTGCACTGTGTATTTATTTTGGTGCGGGAACCCTTTTTGGTGTTAGCATTACGTTATGCTTTAGCTATTGAAAGATAGCAGTTCTACAAGCTCATAGCATGCCACCGAGTGGCGCGCTACGAGCTTGTAGGTCTGCTATTTTTGAAAAATCGAAAAACCACTGACACAGAAACATAGCTTTTTCAGAAAACTGTCAGGATGTAGAAGACATTTTTAGAATCTGATCTCAAGCCAAAATGGGTTAAGTTACCGGGTTTGGAGGGGTGCTTGGTGTAGTCAAAGACCAGCACGTCGGAGGTGGGGGTCTTGGTGGCGATGATACAGGGGTTCTGGGGCATGTAGCGGGCACGGTTCACCTCTCCCTCGTGGTTGATCTTTATCTCGATCTCAATCTTACCGCTCACTGAGCCAAAGCCTCCAAACTCTGCAAGGCAAATTAAAAAGGGTCATGTACACCAGGGGTTTTCAACCGGTGGTCCGCGGCCCCCTGGTGTTCCGCGGAGGTACTGCTGGTGGTCCGCAGGCAGGCATTCAGAAAAGTTATATTTTTGCCTTTTTTTTCTTTACTTTTTTTTTACCTTTCTAATATATAATATAAAACTTATTTGCACTCTTTTTACTTGTTTGTAAATAATAATAATAACTTAAATCGAATCTAACATTCAAAAAGTCAAGTGCTCAAGGTGTCAAATAAACCAAAAAAAAAGCAGACGGAGTCATCAGCTGCCAGCGGAACAACCATCCTGCTCTTCCACCCAACGCATGCATGCTTACCGTGCTTGCTGCCCAAGGCAAGCACATAATAATAGTACGTTTGGGAAAGTCAAATCTCCCTGCCATAGAGTTATAATATCTGCCGCGGATCGATTGAATAGTCTCACATAATAAGTGACGTATTCACTATTCAATGTGCAACTTCTCAGTCTATCGTTGCCGAAAAGGCTGAGCTACAAGCTCACAACGCGATGCAACCAGGTGCGGGCTCCACCGGGCCCGTCAGCGTCGCGTCTCCGTCAGGGAATGTTCCCGTTTTAATCAATGAAGGGTGGCTCCACTGCCCACGTTGTGTTGCGTTGCGTGACTGCATTAAAATTGCCCCGGTTGGCCGGTTCGTTTTTTGACGCACACGACGGAGGCGCAACGCGCCCGGTGGAGCCCCGTGTGAGCTTGTAGATTGCGTGACACCGTCGTACGATGATGTATACATTACGCTTTTAAAGTGACGGTACACAATGAACAGTTCACTCTGTATGTTAGAAAGGTACTGTATAAGGCTAAGGCCCTAGTAAAATGTAGTGCAGGTTGTAGGTTGGTTAAAATAAAGAGAATATTATTAAAATAGAATAAGATAAAAATATATATTCTGTTTCTGTGTGTGTGTGTGTGTGTGTGGGGGGGGGGGGTGGGGGAAAGAAAAAGAAAACGGAATGTCAAAATATCCACCGCGGTGGCTGAGACCAGAGCCATTGAGTAATGGTTGAGACGAAGCAGTGAAAGGTCCTGAAAGATACATAACGTCAGTCTTACCCAATACCCAATCTTTCTGTTTTATGAACACAAGGCTGCTGTATTTTATACCTCATACTAAGCATTTAAAGTATGATGTATAAAGTACAGCAGCCTTGTGTTCATAAAAGATTGGGTATTGGGTAAGACTGACGTTATGTATCTTTCAGGACCTTTCACTGCTTCGTCTGAATGGCTCTGGTCTCAGCTACCGCGGTGGATATTTTGACATTCCGTTTTCTTTTTTATGTTGCCACTACTGTTGGAGCTGCTATAAACTACACAGGTTCATCACGATGTTCTGGGCATATTTATAATGTTAGTGTTAGTAAAAAGGAGGTAAAAGAGTAACGTTTGAGGCAGACTAAACATCAGTCACTCTGCCGTTCACTATAGTAGAAGAGATGCGCCTGGTGAGGGTTTAAACCCTGCAGCTATGTCGGCTCCGCCTACAGGAAATACGTAAGCTGCGACCATGAAACTGCTACGGAATCGGTCTATATATGGCACACCTAAACTGTGATTGGCTAATGAGTTGAGTGGTGTGATGGCAGACACAGGTGTCTCATTATGGATGCAGGGAAAGGGAAAGCTCCACCAGAAGCTGCCATTCAGACAGCATGAGATAACAACATGTAGGAAAAGGATTAAGAATCAATTCAGTACCAACAAACGTCTGGGACTCTAATTATGCCTGTGTCAGCCAATCGGTCTGTCCATCTGTTCTGGAAGACAACCCCTAACTATTTGAGCATTTAATAATCTAAAAAAACGGACAAACAGATTCTCCCACTAAGGAGATAAGGCCCCTGACATATAGGCCACATAAGGTCTTCTATATTAACCCTAGTCAACAATCAACAAGATCAATAGACACATTACATAAGTAGTGTGCACAAAGAACAATGTCGTTTTTGGTTTATTACCCTAAATATGATGATAAGAGAGAAGTATTTGTTGGTATCGTAACATAAGATGTCTTCTACTTCTAGCTTTGGGCCGTAATTTGATTTATTATATGAATATACTGTAAATATACTGTAATTGTAAAATGGCGACTAATAAACCCATGATGAGGATTGGACACTTTGTAAGCAGGACACGAAAACGAAACAATCGAGCAAATTTAATTTGCTTTAATTTTAATTTAACAAAGAAAATAGGATACCAGGTAGCTCTTCACCTCCTTTTTCGCTGTCGTAATGCGAGGCATCCAGTTGGGCATCGTCGTTAGGCAGCTGGACACTGGCGATGACCAGGTGATTCTGCTCGTCAGACGTGTGCGTGCCCAGCACCAGCCTGTGCACGCTGTAATCCTTCCCCTCCGGTCTGGGGAAAGAACAAAAGCTCAGTCAGGTCAGCGTGTTTGACATTCTCATTATAACAAAAGCATGTACTGCAGTGGTTTTCAACCAGTGGTCCTTGAGGGGGTTGCAGGTGGTCCCCAACTAAGAGTTGGTAACCAAATGGACCCTTATGGATGCATTTGGTTTCATTTTACACTCTCAAGAGTTATATTATTGTTAAACATCTGCATTACTTAATTTACAATAAGTCTACAGAGAATGTAGAATAATTGTTATTTTGATCAACGTTTGCCTGTTATCTCTCCTAATGGTACCACATCAATTGGTTGAAAACCACTGATGTATGGCATGAGAGAGAACTAGGGATGCACGATAATTATTGTCACGATACTTATCGGCCAATATCAAGAAGCAGAGAAGCAGGAAGTTATCGATATCGGTTTTTAAAAATCGATATTGTGCATCCCTAGACAGAACTGAACAGAGAAATAATATGTTAGGTCCAATTATATTTAGTTGCCAAAATAGCTGATCTACAAGCACACGTTTTGCAGCATGAAAAAAGAAATCAGCTAATTATTATATCCAGGGTTAGGTTAACACAGGGTTTACATAGGGTCCTCCATTTTCAATACAGAGAATTTTCAATTCATGAGCCAGAAAATAGCAGCCAGGAGAATGAGACTAGCAGGACACTGCCAAAGACACCAAGAGCTGCCAGCCAGCAAACTAGTGCTGTGGGAACCAACACACGGGCACTGGTCACGAGGACTTCCCACATTAACATATGTGTATGTGTATGTACTCAGAGTCAAGAACGACGCAGGAGCGCAAAGCACCAACGAGCTGGCCGGATGTATGGAGAACCGGGATGACTGGAAGCAACGATGGAGGGCTCGTCTGAGGACAACCTAGAGAACATGGATGTGCTTGCCATGTGTGTGTGACGTGTACCTGGAGACGTCAGGCAGCCACTGGGCTGTGAGGCTGGGCCATTCCAGAGCATGGGTCATAACCAGGTCATAGAGGAAGGGAGTGTTCTTCTTCCAGATCTTGTACTCCTCATTTATCACCCTCTCCTCCACTGCATCATCAAATGTGCCTGCTGGGAGAGGGGTCAGAGCTACAAATGCAAATTGCAGCATTCGAAGGGACATTAGCAACATCATTTATTTCATTTACAGTCATAGACATTTACTGGTTTCAACAAACCATGTGCAACCCAGATTCGGCAGAAACAACGGACAAAATTAATTTCGCTTCTATGCCACCAAAATGTGAAAAGCCCTACCAACAGTCAAGACATGCAAATCCCTTGACTCCTTCAAAACGGCTGCAATTCAAAACTGGCCCCGTAAAATCTGAATCCCCCACCCACCCCTTGTATGTTTTTTTCTTCCCTTTTTACCTCCTATGATTTCCTGTTTTTGGCTATATAGAAGTGTATAATCGTAGTCTCTAAATGTTTTGATGAATTGAAAATGGTGGACCCTCTTGTAAGCAAGTGTAATGCTTTATGGTGTCGTCCACTCAGTTAACAGTTTTTGTATTGAGTTGTACTTTAAATGTACTGTAATTCTGCAAACGGTTAATAAATCAATCAATCAATACTATCCACGTTACAAATCTAACTTTTGTTTGGATCTTTCAACATGATGCAAATGTACAGTACTATGAAGCCATTTGCAGATATATCGCCCACTCCATCAATGAGTACTTGACTGATGGCTAACATTAGTTTTTATATTGACAAAGTAAGGTTTGTACATTTTAATAATTACTACCGTCCGGTAGCCTAATTGGGTAAACGAATTTCAAGTTATATGTCGTTTGCCAAATCAATGAAATCATATAATCATAACCTCAAGCTAAATAATGTAAGCTAATAACGCTGCGTATTAGCTTGCATTATAGCTTTCTTTGCACGCGTGTAAACAGCAAACGTTGAAGCACATTCAATCACTAAACACGTTCAATTACATTGTTGTTGTACAATAGAAACCTAGCGGAGTACCGTAATTAAGATGCTAGCATTAAAGCTAATTAAATTAGCCGGTGTAACCCGGTATATCCGGCTGGCAAAACATTTACTTGGCTTTAAATGGCAACAACAGCGGGAACAGATAAATGGACACGTGTCGTTAACATTACCTTCCTTTTCTGTCATCGTAGCTAGATGAAGAAGCCACAGATGTGTTAAAATAAGACGAGTGTCGCCGTTTAGTCTCAGGCTGTGAGGCTGAGGCTGCAGCACCAGCTGTGTCAAGTCAGTCAACCACTAAGAAAAGTCACACATCCGGGCAAGTACTTCAAAGTAAAGCATGTTCATTCCTTTTTTTGTCTGATAATATTATGATGAAGAAGAAACACACGCGCCGGTTTTTGCCGGGTTTTGTTTGTTCGTGTTTTTTGCCGGTTTTTGCCGGTTGGGCATCATGTGAGTAAACTGCGCTCCCATTGGTTTGGATTGAAGCGGCCAAAGCGGGGTCCTTAGCACAAATAAAAATAGCAAGTGGTTTTGTTTTGCCTTGATTTGTGTACAACACCACACCTGTTAGTTTGTTGTGTGTCTGTGTCATTCCGTCAGGATGTCTGGTGCGGACATGTCTCGGGTCCTGGACATGTTGCGCTCCCTGTATCCGTATGTGCAAACATTAGAGGAGTTTACAGACGGCATCGTGTTCAGAGAGGGACGGAAAGTCACTGTCCTCGAAGAAGGAGACACGGACCGCTTTAAATCCTCCGTCAGGGGAGTATTTGTCTGCACTGACACGAAACTGCAACAAGTGGCAAGCTGCAACCAGGTAGGAATAGAATACATGTGCAGCTTCATAATAACACCTTTAAAGCTGCAACCAGGTAGGAATAGAATACATGTGCAGATTTATAATAATAACACCTTTAAAGCTGCAACCAGGTAGGAATAGAATACATGTGCTATTGCAGCTTTAATAACACATTTAAAGCTGCAACCAGGTCTGTCTGTCTGTCTGTCTGTCACCAACACTTGGTTAAAGTTGCAATCAGGTAGGATGTGATAACATTGTATTAAGCCAAAATAAGGCAGAATATAACACTTTATTAATGCTGTAATCATGTAGGCCTACTCTATGCATGACTAGGAGTCTGTAGCCTAATTATTAATGCATACGGTACAAACTGGTGGAGGTTTTTGATTGAGGGATTGATTGACTACTTTACTTTACTTTATTAACAGTTTGCTGTTTGCAGATTGTACAGAGGTACGGCTTTATACTTAAAAAAAAGAGTTTAAGACTAAACTTGTTGTACACTACAGTAACATCCCTGCATGAATGTCTTCAGATCTGCACTCTGCCTGAGCTTTTGGCTTTTGTTCTGAACAACCTGAAGCGGAGGAAAAGGAGAAACGTCCTGTCCCACGGCTACAGCTCGTCGTTTGCCCCTCTGGCTCAGCAGGCGCGGGACCTGGACCAGTTCAAGTTCCAAGGCAACATCATTCAGAGTGCTGCCTATGTCCACGGCAGTACCCTGTGGAAAAGGATGCTGAAGCGCCTCGGGACGGACATCACAAGGTACCTGCTGGAGAGCTGTGCCTTGTTCGTGTCGGTCCCCCCCTCCTGTGTGTTCCAGGTGTGCGGCGTTCCAGTGTATGACAGGTAGGGCTGCAACCTTTCTCCAGCATTCTAGTCAATTTCTTTTTTGAATAATCAAACAATCAAGAATTGCTTCATTTTATTTTGGATAGCCGGGCACTGCACTCCCTCTGGGCGTGTGGACCGTGTGTGTCACGAACGGTTCTCTAGTTACATGCATAACAGACGTACAGACATAATAAACTAAATTGATTAGTCTGATTTACCACTTATGCTCTAGTCTATTCTACAATATACTTTGTCGTACAACGGTGGGGTGGTGTACTGCAAAAATATCGATCATTTTATAAAATTGATTAGTTCGATTAACTGTTGTATCGCTGATGACAGGGTTTCCATGGCTCCTGGTTCCCGTTTTTGTCGTCACCCCCAAAACAGGACAAACGGCGGAGGTAAGTTGAGCCAAAGAAAGACAGCAGAAAGAAGGAATGGCGGCAAAGAAAAGAGGAATAAAAGGAAAAGAGGAAAGTGTGCAGAGGAAGAGCAGTGTTTGACTCTCCCTGCAAAGAGGCCAAGGACAGGGGACGTCGGACTCACACAGATAACCCAACAGGGTTGTCTTGAGACGGCAAACAATAATGTGCAATTTGGGACCGCAGAGTCGGCTGCAGCCGTAACGCCATCGGAGGCAAGGGGTGACGGTTCTAAACAAGCAGTCCAAATGGCGCCCACCTCCTCCCTGACTTTGAACGAAGGTCCTAGCTGGAGATCGGGTCGTTTCCCACCTCCGCCTGCAGCCCGGTGCTTCATTCGTATGTTGGGATTGCTGTATGGAGGGAAGGGCATGCGTGGCTTCCACCTCAACAGGAAGAAGCGGGGTGGGGCTGAGGGGCCCCGGCCAATACAGGGGAGCGACTTGGTGAGGATAATCTTCTTTGAGGGAGTGGCCTATTTTAACGGGCTGGAGAGGAAACCAAAGAAACTCCCTCTGCGCTTTTTCAATGTGGTCCCCCTTTTTAGTCGTCTGTTACGTCAACACAGGAGATGTCCGTATAACAGAATTCTACAGAGAATGTGTCCGTTGGCGAAAGATGTCCAGGCGGGGGACTTGGGCTCTCTCCTGCCCCAGCACTGTGCACCACAGCAGGTCTATCTGTTCATCAGGGAGTGTCTCTCCAAAGTGGTCCCCCAGGAGCTGTGGGGGTCCGCCCACAACAAAGCCATCTTCCTCAACAGGGTCCGGGGCTTCCTGCGCAACGGCAAGAACGAGAGGCTCTCGTTGGCCGAGCTGATGTGGAAGATGAAAGTGAACGACTGTGATTGGCTGAAGATCAGCAAGACAGGTGAGATTTGGAGAAGTTTTAAGCCAATCTTATCTAATTTAGGGTTAGATAAGATGGAACTCTGTTTATCCTTAAGGGAACAATCAACTGATTTAGCTATCAGTGCAGAAAATATGCCATAGTGAGTATCATCACTGAATGAAGTAGACAACTTCTCTATTTAAAAAATATGTAGTTTTTATAAACCTCCTTTTTGTGTTTTGTGTTGTTGTAATCTCGGGACCACTGGTAATGGAGGGTCCCAGTCCTTGGTGTGATTTCCGAGAATTAAATAAAGGTTGAAATGAAACAAAATAATAATCACATTCACAGAGCTTGGGCTCAAAAGTGCAAGTGTCAATGATTTTGAGGCTATGTACAGGTGGTTACAATGTACAACTACAAAGTATAATACCCCAAATAAACACAATTAAGTGTCAAAACATTCTGTCATCTGCAGGTCGCGTCCCACCCTGTGAGTTGGCCTATCGGACACAGGTTCTGGGCCAGTACTTGGCTTGGTTACTGGATGGCTATGTTCTGGGTCTGGTCCGGGCCTTTTTCTATGTGACAGAAAGTGCTGGGCAGAAGCACGCTCTGAGGTTCTACAGACAGGAAGTCTGGGCCAAGCTGCAGGATCTGGCCTTCAGGTAGAGATTTAGACAGTTTAGTTTGGTTACATTTATTTACAGTGGTAAAACAGGTGCTCATGACATGAAATCATCAAAAAATGTCCAGACCTCAAAACATACACATTTATTTTCTTTCAAAACATTTGCCCTGGTTTAGAGTTCATCTCAACAAGGGTCAGATGGAGGAGTTGACTCCAAACGAAGTGGCCTCTCTCCCCAAAGACACTGTCACCTCCCGCCTTCGCTTCATTCCCAAGCCCGAGGGCATGAGACCTATCACACGCATCGTCGGAGCAGACATTAAAACCAGGGTGCGCTCTCGACACAGACTTGTTATTACTTTGTGTCAGGGGTCATCAACATGTCCGTCCAACAAATGGGCCTGTAAGGTCCATTTGGTGGTTCCATTTGTACACTCAGAGTTACAGACCTGTTATGGTCATGTTTCTGGTGATGTTATTTTCCGTGGCAAAAATTGTTTGGTTGTGTTTTTGTCTGGACTAAATGAATGCTAATGTCCCTTTCAGCTCTACCAAGCACGAGTCCGGAACCTGTTGGATATGCTGCGTGCATGTGTGCGCTCGACACCCTCTCTCCTGGGCGCCACAGTGCATGGGAACACGGATATCCACAAGGTTCTACGCTCTCTGGCTCCTGGTCAGAAAGACAAGCCACAACTACTATACTTTGTTAAGGTTGGCATCCGTCCGTACTTCATTTGTCTAGTATGGCATGAGCTGCATGAACACGGTATGAGTCTACTGTGCAGACTGCACATACCTACCAGTGTGCTGATGACTAAACAGTACTGATCATAACCATCAGTCTGCTCTCAATATTAATTGATTATTTCTCTATTCTATATTTTATTCTGGATTAATGACAAACTAATTCATCCAATGGCTTGAGACACCAAAGTCAAATATAAGATAGACCATTACTGATCTCAGAGTGCAATTCAGGTGCAATCTCTGTTAAATTGGAACATGTTCATACTGAAGCTAGTAAAAATCACACTTGATTTTGCTTGCTAGAACGCTCTATGGAAACTGGATTCAGTTTCCTGTCATGTGTAGTTTTTCATGTGTCATGTATGAGTGTCATGTATTTCAGGTGGATGTGAGTGGAGCCTATGAGAGTCTGCCCCATGCCAAGCTCTTAGATGTCATTCAAGAAGTCCTGTCACCTGTCCAGGATGAAGCTTTTACCATACGCCGCTATGCCAAGATTTGGGCGGAAGCCTTCAATGGCGGTTTTAAGAAGAGCTTTGTTAACTGGGTGCGCGCACACACAAGTTTGTATTACTATACTTGCGAGGACATCAACTCGTTGTGAGCTTGTAGATCAGAATCAGAAGCCTTTATTATAAGCCTAACTCCCCATGTTTAACCATAAAACAATCATTTATCTTTTGAGGACTAGGAATATTCTCAAATTCTATGATGCATTTGGCCCTCATGAGTCACAAGTATAGTACAAGTAAGTACACACTCACACACTGTATGATTGACATCTGTGATTTGTGTTGTTATTATAGGCTGATTTTGGTGAGGATGAGGATCACATTGACTCCAGTAACATGAAGGGCTTTGCGATGTCACTCCAGAGAGAGGGCAAGGTTAAAAATGCCATCCTGGTGGAGCAGGTGAGGGTTTTATTAACCACTTTAAAACTATATTGAAAATAGAGGAAATGGCCCATCTACAAGCTTGCACATAATGAGCCTAGATCTCTATTTTAGCTATTTCTTTGCGTGGCACTAAAATAGGGCTTTGACTAGCTGTTATCTTGGTTAACTTGTCTCTGCTGTTTCCGTCTTCCAGAGTTTCTCCTCAGATCTTCATGGCAGAGATGCCCTGAAGTCTTTCAACCACATGCTCAAAGGCAGTGTCATTCAATATATGAAGAGGTAACTCAGACTAGGGAAGGAGGGGGGATAGAGCGTCGCAGGACTGCCCCCTTTCATGACGACAAGAGACCCAGAAGTGAATTCCCCGTTCATTTTCCCCATAGGCTTTTCAAAAAGTATTTATTTAAAGACATTTACGGCGCTGCGGACAAAGCCAACTCGAGTTGTGACAAATCTTGACAACAAACACAATATTTTGGGCCGAACAAATAATTACAAAGAAGAAAAACAAACAAAAAAGTGTCTAATTATTTGTTCCGCCCAAAAAATGGTGTCACAACTCCAGTTGGCTTTGTACGAGGCTTAAAAGGTCTTTAAATGAATACTGGGGGACGGGGAATTATTTCCTGGGTCCTCGAGGGGGCGGGACTGCGACACTCTCTATACTATTGGGTTACCATTTGAAAAAAAGTTAAAATACATTTCTAGGCCAGAGATTCTGCATGCCATTGGACTGCTTTGTTTTATATAAAATATACCATCTGGAACATTAATGACTGCATTACAGTCCATTTGTAACGAAGGTTTTTGTGGCGTTCTAGAACCTTCCGTCAGTGCAGAGGGATTCCCCAGGGATCGGTCGTGTCATGTCTGCTGTGCTGTCTCTGCTACGCTCACATGGAGAAACTACTGTTCAGAAACATCACTGACAACGGGGGGTAAGCTACGCTGGAAGATGTTATTAATCAATTAATTGTGGGCTCGCCTCAGCGAGCACACTATTGTTACCCCCAGTTTATATTTATTGTGGGCTCGCCACAGCGAGCACACTATTGATATGGCCAGTTTATATTTATTTATTCCGCCACTTTTTTTGTCACGCAACTACTTCCACATACTTTATGCTAGAAATTTTGTTCAAACTTCAAACTGTTCAGCTCTTTGCAGTTATTTATGCTTGTATTTCTTTTTTTACAAAGTTTTATACTTTTTATACTTTTTAACTTCTTTTTACATCCTTTATAATGAGAGTCAATGGAAGAAAGGTCCCATTTTTCACAGTTAACTTTTTTGAGCTCTTATTACTCCGTCATACTTTCACTTTGAAACTTCATTCAAACTTTATAATGTTCATCTATCTTTGAACTTTCATTGGTGAAAAAGTTGTTTTGAAAAAGTTTATACTTTTTAAAATATTTAACTTTATTTATAGTTTTTTCCTCCCATTGACAATGTATGGGATTTTTCTCTAGATCAACCTCACTTTTGCAGCCTCGTTACTCTGGCATACTTTGTCGTAGAAACGTGATTTAAACTTTAGAAAGCTCACACGACTCTGGACCTTTTCGTGGTTCAAACCGTATTCGAATACGTTAAACGTTTCTTCCGAAATCGCAGTTCAATCGCAGGCCGTTTCGCCTAATTAGTGCCAACTTAGAGTGCAGGGCTTCTTTGACTAGAGTGTGGAAACTGAAATTCTTTCCTTGAAAATTTACCAAACAAATTGTCGTCCCGGCCAAAATATTCATTTTACACGCATGTTCTTTGGTCATATTGTAGCCAGTGCCACACATGTCCTCTTTCACACAATGTGACCACCAAAGCACAGAGACATACAGAATGTGAACTACGGCCTTTTAAATGACACAAATACAGTCAAGCTGCTCATTGACCTCCATTGTATAATTCTTACGAGGAAATTATTTGCATTCGACTTTTACTTTTTGCGATAGAGCAATTTGTTCGGGCATAGTTTCCCCCATTCAGGACCATTGAAATCTCCCAGTCATAGTGCTGGCAAGTAGTAGAACTCTTTTTACTTCCACAGCTGAGACATATAAGGGCTTAATTCCAGGGCTTGACATTAAAGTTAGAAGATCTCAATGAGTTGCTCTGCGATACCTTGTGAGCTTGTAGGTCTGCTATTTGTGCAATTGGCTGGCCTTTACACAGCTCTCGCAAGAGCACGCACGCACGCACACACACACACCCTGTCTTCCTATTGGCTGGCCTTTACACAGCTCTCGCAAGCGCACGCACGCACACACACACGTTTATTTTATTTTATAAAAAATAAAAAAAATTGAAAACTTTAAAAACTTTAAAAAAAAAAAGAAAAGAATATATATATATTTTTTTACATTTAAAGAAAAACTTTTTAAAACACTTCTACAACTTCCACATACTTTATTCCGCTTTATGCAGTTATTTATGCTTAAACTATAGTTTTTACAAATGTTCATACTTTTTTTAACTTTTACTTCAGCTTTAATACATTTTCTACTTTTGTTTACAATATGCTACAGTCCTGAAATTTTGATTATGGATTTAAACCACCAATGGGAACACTATTACTCCGGTCCCCAAGTTTCAAACTTGACAGCAATCAACCTTCAATTATAATAATCAATTCATCTATTTATTTATTGATTGTCTCGGCACCTGAACCATTTTTATTTTGTCTTTTTAAGAACAAATTCTTATTTAAAATAATTGCCTGACATTAATAAGAGGCATTGGCCTCTTATTGGTTGAGGGGGGATGAGTGTAGAAAACAATTAATTTAATGACCACCACCTCAACCACTCTCAGATCCTTTCCCTGCCTTGTCTTTAACCACACCAAACCTGTAAAACTAAACATAAACCGTACCATCAGTAATGTAATAACCACACCAAACCTGTAAAACCAAACATCTGAACCTTATGCCTCAACATAACCATCGGTAATGTTAATGTTAATGTTAGACCCGAATTAGGTTGGCTGCATTGTGGGTATGATACAGCTACTGTTAAGGCGTTTTTTTTTTTTCTTTCTTTTTTTTTTTGTTTAAATGGACATTGAAATCCATGGATGTAATAACTCATAACTAACAGAAGAGTGCAGTCTTATTTTGTGTGTGTGTGTGTGTGTGTGTGTGTGTGTGTGTGTGTGTGTGTGTGTGTGTGTGTGTGTGTGTGTGTCTCTGTAGATGCCTGATGAGACTGGTGGATGATTTCCTGCTGATCACCCCTCACCTACACCAAGCAGAAACATTCCTCCAGTATGACTAACACACACACACAACATGGAAGTATGATAACATAGCAATTCATCAGAAAAAACATTGTACAGTACATCTAATATTATAACGTCAGGTAGACAAAATGGTGTCATTCGTGTGACAAAGGTACTTTATCCCATTGGATCTCAAACTTTGGTCCAGGTCCTTGTTGGGATTCCATGGTTTCCCAGCAAAATGAGGAAAAGTTCATACACTTTTTTGTTTTTTTCGGCTCTTTGGAAATGGCCGATCTAGAAGCTTGCAATGCGACGCCTTGCAAGCTTGTACATCGGAAGATTGTCGAAATAAATTTAGACAAATAAAGAAAAGAAAAAGAGATCCAAAAATGTGGAGGAAAGGAAGTGAAAGAAAAAAAAGCCAACATGTTTCAACCTCTCACAGTTCATCAGGGCAAGAACTGGATCTCCTGTGAGCACACGGTTGGCTTCTGTGTTTTTCTCTGCAAATGTAGACAAATCTTCGAATGGGGTGCCGGGCATACAATATTTTCAAATTGGGGTCTGCAAATGATTAAGAACCACTGCTTTATCCCACTGTTCACCCTACGCAGGACGTGTCTGGAGGGGGTGCCACAGTATGGCCTGGTGGCGAACCCCCAAAAGGTGTTGGTCAACTTTGAAGTGCGTGGAAGCACGGACGTACGCAGGCTGCCTCCTCACAGCCTCTTCCCCTGGTGTGGGCTGCTGTTGAATACACACACCCTGGACGTTTACTATGATTACACCAGGTGATTCTTTTTTCTTTTGACGTTTTATGGGTTTCTGGTAAGTAGCATAAAAGAACATTGTACTTTGTACATTACCTAGTCATGAAAAAACAAAACACACACACACCCAGTGTCTTTCTCAGATCGTTTTCCTTGATCCTTTCGCACGCAAACCCAATATGACCGTATATGCTTGTTTTATGGTGTTTGACCCAATCTCACCTCACAGTTACGCAGGCATGTCACTGCGCTACAGCCTCACTCTAGGCTTCACCCACTCTGCTGGACAGCAAATGAGGAGCAAGCTGATGGGTGTCCTCCGACTCAAATGCCACACCCTCTTCCTGGACCTCAAGGTGGTGTTATTGACCTGTCAAACTGCTGTGACTTCTCGTGCTACACAGAATGTTCCCTGAGAGAAGTCTTATTGTGCGTGTGTGTGTGTGTGTGTGTGTGTGTGTGTGTCTGTGTGTGTGTGTGTGTTTGATCAGGGTGCCATCGATGAACGTCATTTCATTTTAATGGTTCCCAAACAGTGTGCCATGATTCCAGGTGTAACCTGGGATTTTGTGACAATCGCACAATACATTTTTGTTGCAATAATATGCAACTATACAAAAACGTTATTTGTGTTATTTAATATCGGCACTAATTTCCGATTACACAGGCAATTTCTATACCCAAGAATATAACCACTTTCAATCTGACCTTATTTTGGGGATGTGTTTTAAATGAAATGTTAACTCTTTTAATATCTGGCAGATATTGTAGAGCTTATAGATCAGCCAGTTACCTATTATCTCTATGAATGCAGGTGTGCCGTTAGATTCACTTTCACTTTGGTGAGCCTTGGGCACAAAATGTTTGAAAACCACTGATCTAAAGTGTTAGAGAGCTACTTATTCTGTTTTAGTTCAGCTGTAGTACAGTCCAGTATATATGTACACATACAATTTATATCATTATATATAATTTCTCTTCACAGAGCAACTCTATTGAGACAGTCTACAAAAACATCTACAAGCTAGTACTGCTTCATGCATACAGGTAAACACTGAAGACTACTAGAGCCCTGGTTATTTATTTATTTTCCAAATTGAAGCCATTTTTCATCATATTATAGTGTTAAATAGGACTCACAGATTGATCAAAAGTCAGTTCTTTGCAAGTGACTGTCAGTGATTCTGTCATATTGTATTATGATGATAAACACAATAAGCCAGGGCCCTTCTGTGTCTTTTGTTACATCTACTATGATACTTTGGCTTCAATTAAGGTCAAACTATTTTTGCAATTTTTGCAAGCATAACACCAGCACCAACTTCCTCCTCTAATGGGCGGTTTTAATTAGTTTTTCCTTGTAGGTTCCACGTGTGTGCTCAGAGTTTGCCCTTAGGTCAGAATGTTGCCAAGAACCCTCTCTACTTCCTGCAGATCATCTGGGACATGGCTAAATACACCAACCGGCTTATCAGGCTCAGCAATAAAGGTATTATTTTCACATTATGCATCTCAGAATTCTCTGGCCTGAATTAGTCTCATCCGTATTGTTCTTTTATTTGAGTGTTCATTTTTTACAACTTTTTTTGTTTTGTTTTTTACAACACCCCTGTTTTGGGCATGTTCCAAAACTTTAAATCTTTTGAAAATAATAATAATAAAAAAGACACAATAACAGATATACAAGCTCGATCTCTCTCTGCCCATCATTTATTTATTTATTTAAGAGGGACAATGCACATTAATCAACATGTCATTTTCCAAATCCATGTAAACAAGCCAAAGTTGGCCAGAAGAAAAATTGTATAGTCCCTGAGCAGGCTCTTTAAACTCTATGGATAGTTTCATCATCAATACAATACAAAGACAATTAAACATGGCTCTTTGCTCCCTCCATTCCTCCAGGCGTGCGTCTGGGCAGCAAGGACCACACGGGAGTTCTCCAGTATGAGGCAGTGGAGCTTATCTACTGTTTGTCATTTGTGCTGGTGCTGACGCGCCACAGGCCTCTCTACAAGGCCTTACTCCCTCATCTGCACCGACGTATGTACACACACACACACACACACACACACGCACACCATTTACCACCCTCGCCAGTTCATGTCCAGCACTAATCACCACCAAAAACAAACCTTGATTACAAAGTTGATTAAAAAATAACTTTCATTACTGGAGGCTAAGTGAGTCTATGATCAACAGGCTCAAAACTACAAAGACAAAAAAAATAACACTGGTGGTCTCCCCCCACTAAAGCATAGTTCACAGTAAGGATTCATGACGAGAGGAAACGGCAAATTGCGTGTTGCGTGCCGAAAACAGCCGATCTATACTACTGTAATACTACTGTAACAAGACACGTGGCAAGCTTGTAGGCCTACCATTTTCGATGTAGTACGACAGTGCAAACATTTAAGCGTTAGGACATTGCACATGAAAATCACAGCAGTCTGAATTAACTACCCTTTACAGGGAAGCGTGTTCTGGAGAGGCGGCTCGGTGCCCTGAGGCTGGCCAGGGTGAGACAGGCTGCTACCCCCAGAATCCCAGAGGAGTTTGGGGCTATCCAGACCTCGTGAAACCCTTAACTAGTGGCTCGAACTAAGAGACGAGGTAAGATTTCCCTGTTGTTTTCATACAATACAGTATGTGTAGGGCTGGGACAGTTAACTGCTAAATTGTGCCAATGTGATGCATAATGGAACTCATTCTTGCAATTTTTTATTATATAAAAAAAGAATGGAAACAAATCCTGTTGCTTTTTCACCGCAGTAATACAGAATTATGTGTATTATACTGTATGTATAGGTCATTAGACTCATTACTCACCAGGAGTGACTTTAAATTATGCACAAAAGCGTCTGTCAATCACAGGGCCCTGAGCACAGACTCTGATTGGCTCATCCACTTTTTGGTTTCTGCAAAACGCCACCCACCGCTTTGGACCATAATGCAGACCAGTCTGCATTATAATATGAATCCACACACCTCCAATGGTTTACAAGGCTACCTATTTTGGGCATATCATTATATTTATTTAAATAACGCTTGATAACTCGAAAAACAAATGAGGGCGTCATGTCTTCATTCTTTGTAAAACTGTGGTTGTTGCAGTTGCTGTTGCATTGTCATCATAAAAAAGTGTTAAAGGGGAATACCACTCATTTTCAACATTTCATTCATTATATATCATTAATATACCTTAGAGCTGTTGTGTGGAAATAAAAAAAAAAAGTCCTCCCATTCTGTGTTTACTAGGTCCGAAAAAAATCATTAACGTTAATGATTTTTTTAGTGGAATGAGTGGAATGCCCCTTTAATGTCAATCAGAGTGTAAAAATGTAACCCAGTGGCTTTTTTGGTTAAATATTTACAGTCACCATCACCCTTTGGTGATAAGAACTACATATAAAATCCCAGAACATCAATAAAAATGGATTGTTAAAGGACAACTTTAGGCTCATGTTTTAGGTTGTTATGAAAAATCCCCAAAGTGAAACCCGTCTTTTGGACTTTGACTTTTGATTCCAATGTAAGTTTCTATCACGCGTGCTGAGCGCTCGCTCCTGGAGTTTTATTCAATCTCATAGCTGTTGTTGACATGAGGATTTGGGTTATTGTGATTCTTGCGATAGGTGACCATGGCAGGCAGCCCTCTGTAGAAGGCTACCAGTGGGATGGAGATCACTGGCACCACAGAGAGGAGGACGATTATGCCAAACACCCAGTCCGGATAGGGCCTGGCCTCAGTCTGGGGGAAATTCACCTGAAGAGAGAGACAGACAATTCTCTGAAACGCTTTGCTTTTCTGACATAATGTGCATGTTCCATGTGGCCATCATCTGTATTGTATGTTTGTCACCTGCTCTTTATGCACTTCTATTTATTTTTCTGTTGCACTACTAAAAGTTCCACTTTTCGGAAGCAAGTGGTTTCCAATCTTGTTTATTTGTGTGTGTGTGTGTGTGTGGGGGGGGGGGGGGGTGGAGTACTGGAGGTGTCAAATGGGTGCATCAACTCACAACCTGTTGACTTCAGAGTACAGTTCTGTTTTGGGCAGGTCATAGACCAAAATATTTCTGCTGTCAGGCAGAAACCAGCTATAAACTTTTCAGGAAATCAAAGTTGGTCTTTACACATTGTCAGATACTTGAATGTGTACTCATATATTATAACTTTTTAATACTTTTCATTGGTTCAATATTTGTAAAACGCAGTGTATTATACCAAAAGGGTATCTTTGAAAAACAAGTTCAAACTACAAAATCTGTTTTAGGGAATTCGAATTGCCATTCGGCACTGGGTCATATAGCCTATTACTGTATGATCCCAGGGACAAATTCCTGTGTGACACACACGGTAGAAATTCTGTAGATTGTAGTATGAATATTTCGATAAGCACACTTACATAACCAGGGTCCCAAGCAGGATAGGAGGGGCGTGTCTGTGATTGGATGGCCACATAGGCAATGAACACCACAAAGAGCATCGCAGGGGTGATGACCATCCAGCAAGCCTTCCAGTAAATGTTGGGCCTCTTCCCTGTCATGAAGTAGATGTCCTCACTGAAACTGGCATGACGCAACACAACAATTGTCAAAGTCTGCAACCCAGTCTGATTTGATTCTGAACCTGAATAAAGAAACACACTTTACTTTTTCATTCCATAGATGTAAATCACTCCGACAATCTCAAAGAATCCAATGATAAGCAGTGGCACAGAGGCCACATAGTTGTTGAAGATCTCCAGCCAGTAGTTCCCTGAACCCAGGGTGAATATCAGAGCCAAAGAGAAAGAGGCCAGGCACACCAACGCTGGGGAAGTGAGAGGAGAAAATAGTTTAACCCATTCTGACCTGAGATCAGATTGAAAAAATGTCTTCTACATCCTGACAGTTTTCTGAAAAAGCTATGTTTCTATGTCAGTCGTTCTTCTAAAATGGCAGGCCTACAAGCTCGTAGCGCGCCACCCAGAATGGGTTTTAAAGTGCAGTGTGCTGTAGAGTAGTGTGTGCAGTGAGACTAGTTGACGTCACTGTGCTGGAAATACTACCTATACGTTTGGTGTCCTAGCAGATTATACTCTCAGATTATGCCAATAAAAAAACATCTCACAGTTCTCACCACTAACGCAACACAAATTCTTTATTCAGAATCAGAATAATTAATTCAACATACAAGGAATTTGCTGGTTTGTGTAAGCTATTACAAGAACAGATGGTACATCTGTAAGTGTTCTAAAGAATATACTGTTGTATCAACAGTACATATATATATAATATAAAGGATATAAAAAAGAAAAATCTAGCATAAGATTTAAATAGCTTGTTTGAATATATCATTATTGACAGACGGATACCTGTGGTCAGTTCATTTGGCATCCACTTGGGCACCAGTTTCAGGTCGTGGATTGGATTGAGAATGCCTTCGATGTTGCCAAACATGGAGGAAAGGCCCAAACTGAAGAGCATGACGAAGAACAGCACAGCCCAGACCTGAGAGCCTGGCATCTCTATCACAGCCTCAGTGAACACAATGAATGCAAGGCCAGTACCTGATGCACTCTAGGGCAGGAGGATACAAACGTTTGGATTACTTCCCAAGCTATTCTCAAATCTTTCAATGGTCAACAAACATTGATGATAAGTTAAATATGTTGAGTTAGCTTTGAAAGCCTCTCATCAAGTTGCATGGAAAAGAAAATTCCTTGGCCTGAAAAACATTAAATACCCATTCATTGATTCATTGATTGGGTTGCTTTAATTTCATTGCTTATTGTTGCTTTATTTTAGTGTGTGATCTTGTAGTAGAATTGTTTAATAAAGTGATTATTAACATTAAGAAGTGGCCATGTGTACAGTATTTCCATCAATGAAACGGAACACAACACTGTCTCTAAAATAATTATAACTGCTCACATTAGACTTGCAGTATGGCATGTTTATTAACTACATTATTAATTATTAATTGTGAATAAGAGACACATGTAAAGGCCATAATGGGAGGTGATAAGTGTTTTCAAGGTCAGTGTTGTCCTTGTGCAAAATACCTGGTCCAGAAATGTGTTCATATCACAGTGTTTCAGATCCAAACTGGAGATAACTCCAGCAGACGACGCATTGAGGTTTTCCAACCATTCATCATAGTTGACCAGCGTTATGTTTTGGTCCCCAATGTTAAACTTGTTTGTCAGAAGCAAGATGTTGCTGTGTAGATGGAATACAAGATAACGTCCCATAACGAGTTGGTATGAATAGCTAAATTAATCTGTATAGCATAAGCACAGAACACAACACATACAGTAGCCTACAGTACAGAACCGCGACCGTACCTCTGTATACAGGCATTGAAGTTGGATCTGGCTTTAAAGCCCAGGATAGAGAAGATGGAGATGGAGGCATAGAGAGACGTAGCACTATTTATCACCCCCACCAGGACAGCATCTCGCTCACAGTTATTTCTGAGATACAGAACGGAACACACAGTTTGCCTTTTGCCACTTCACTCCAGTCCCTATATCACATCATTCCTTGGCTCACACACACACGCACACACACACACACACACACACACACACATGCAAGAACAAGAATTTGGAACAACAAACTCACCTCTCTGGATTGTAACTGGAGAAGGCTATGAGTCCTCCAAAGGCCACTGAGAGAGAGAAGAAGATCTGCGTTGCAGCGTCCAGCCACACCTGGGGGTTCTTCAGAACCTCCCACTGATTGAAGCACAAGATTATAAGACATAAGTCCATCAGACCATCTGATGGTACATGCCGAGTTTGAAGACAGTCGGTTGGACATTTTCCTAGATACATGAATTATGGACGTACACACAGACAGACGGACAGGGATTTCACGCATACATTTATAGAAGGATATAAAATAACGGATTTTCAAAAAACACAAGGCGACAAAGTATGCATCAGGCTTTGACTATAGTGAGAGCTCACATCAGGTGTGAAGAGGTAGATGAGCCCGTCAGTAGCTCCTGGCAGAGTGAGGCCACGCACCAGGAAGATAGTCAGCACCAGGTATGGGAATGTGGCAGTCACGTACACAGCCTAAAATAGATGAAATGTGTTTCACTCATTTTTTATTAAAGGTGAGATTGTTTTTGTTCAGGTACAGTAATACGTGTTAAATATCTCTACAGTATTAGGCTATTCTGATAGTAATCATTTCGTGGGGCCTCCAGCTCTTTACTAAATAGAAAATACATGTATTTTTCAGATCAGGATACCAATTTTGTTCAATCAGGAAAGAGGGAACTCATTCAGGATACAGGATAGACAAGTGATAGTGAGGAAGTGAGGAAACAAAACTGGAAAACTATAACTGAAGTTGATAATTATCTTTGTGCTTTTTTTTTTATTCCTCATTGGATAAAATGCCATGCCTGAAATGTATTTTCCGTTTACTCGAGAACTGGGAACATGAACAAACACTATGGCATCACTTTGGTGAACCGGTTCCAATCACCTTTCCCACTGTCTCGATGCCCTTGATGAAACAGATGTAGACCACACACCATGCAGTGGCCAGGCAGACCACCAGCCACCACTGCAGGGGGCCGCTCTCCTCAATGTCTGTTGTGATGTTCAACGTCTCACGGTACCAGAAGTAGTTCACTGGCGTGCTGTCCTCACACTCCTTATTATAGCCTGTGTATGAGGAGTTATTATGGATGGAGGTCAACAATGGAGACAGAAGAGCTAGGTCATTCATGCAACGGATTCCTTTTGTTTATCCCATTAAGACCTGAGGCCGATTCTACACACGTCTTCTAAATCAGTTTTCTGAAAAGCTTATGTTGCTGTATCAGTGGTTCTCAAACGTTTTCATGTCAAGGAACGTCCAAAATTACGGTATATAGATTTGGCCGCAGACCCCATCTCAAAATATTTTGTTCCAGGACCCCCAGAAGCAATGATTTGAGTTAAAATGTATTTATATTACTTTTCAGCTGTATATCTGCTATTGTTGAATAGCCAAAGTATGAAATATGATTTTTACTATTTTATAAATTGTGCAGGATTTAAGAAAATACTTACTGGTGAGATTGTCATCGAGTGGACACTGGCTCCAAGGCAGTGGGTTTTGGAAAGAATGGAAGAAATACCACAGCACCCAGGCCAGAATAGTGTTGTAAAACATTGATATCATGAAGGACACCATCATGGATGCTATGCCTATGGTATGCAGTTCAAACAGAAAGGGACATTATACAAGCAACTGCACAAAGGCTACATACATTATATTGTACATGTACTGCAACATGGTTTGATGACTGTGTATGCATTTGTAAGCATGGAAAGATTTTGGGGAGACCAGCAACATATACTGTAATGTTAATGTAAGTGACTTTGATGGATCATGTCTTTTCCGCTGGTGGTGAATTTATTTATTTGCATGCATACTGTATGTCCAGGATTTTGTTGAAGCAAAAATCTGATCACAGAGTTCTCCTGAGTCCTGGCCTACTCACCAACTCCACCCAGGTATGGGGAAATGGAGTTCCAGACCCCGGTGCTGCCCATGCGAAGCCTCTGTCCTATCGCCAGTTCCAGATAAAGCAGCGGGAGGCCCTGGAACACCAGTGCTATAACGTAGGGAATGAGGAAGGCACCTGCGAACACAACCCAGGGAGACGTTTACAGCACTGCAGGTGTGAGTCACATTTCTTTACCGGGGCAATTAGCCTCTTTACCTAGGGCTCATTAGCCTACTAGACTTTGCCTCAGAACATAGAATGATAATGTCAATCTTTATGATTGTGAATGACTGAAAATGTCAGTCATTGTGTGTGTGTGTGTGTGTGTGTGTGTGTGTGTGTGTGTGTGTGTGTGTGTGTGTGTGTGTGTGTGTGTGTGTGTGTGTGTGTGTGTGTGTGCGTGTGCGTGTGCGTGTGCGTGTGCGTGTGTGTGTGTGTGTGTGTGTGTGTGTGTGTGTGTGCTTGCAGACATGCCTCTGGCAAAAAAAGGATGACTTCAAATATATCATGTGTGTCATTCATTGACACACTGGAGAGGAATGAAAGCACCTCCAAGTTGTATTAATGATTTACATATATAATTTAGGAGATTTAAGAAATGAGCAAGACCCATGCTAACTTAAAGACAATCCTAAAGCAGTAGTGGTAAGTTTAAAGGACAACTTTAGTTTTTTTCAACCAAGGTTCATGTTTTAGGTTGTTATGAGAGAAAGTAATAGATGAGTCTTTAGGGATTTTAGCTGTTTTTGACATGGGGCGGGGGCATTCGAGCATGGGGATAAATATGTATTTCTTTACAAAATGTTATAGAGATTTATTTTTTTATTCTTTAATATAGTCCTACTAGACCCCAAGAAATTACATCTGGCCACAGAAGATCACAGGATCTACTGAATGTGAAGCCACACTGTGTGTCATAGGCTCAATATACCAGTTTGACACATTCAGTAGATCCCGTGATCTTTTGTGGCCAAATGTAATTTCTTGGGGTCTAGTAGGACTATAGTAAAGAATAAAAAAAGAAATCGCTATAAAAATGTGTAAAGAAATACATATTTAGCCCCGTGCTCGAATGCCCCCGCCCCCCTGTCAAAAACAGCTAAAATCGGCCCAGGCCGTAGCGTAACGGTCTGGGCACCGGACTGGTGATCCAGTCGCGGTGTGCCGCGGGTTCGACTCCCGGACCCGACACGGCCTTTACCGCATGTCATCCCCCCATCTCTCTCCCGTTTCCTGTCAGCCTACTTTCTATCCCTTAAAAATCAATAAAGGCGTAAGCCGCAAAAAATATCTTTAAAAAAACCAAAAAAAAAACAGCTAAACTCCCTAAAACGAAAGAAAGCAGCAAATGAAAAAAAAATAACACTCATCTTTTACTTTCTCTCATAACAACCTAAAACATGAAACTTGGTTGAAAAAAACTGAAGTTGTCCTTTAACAAATACAAGTTTTCAATGCCAAGTTACAATATCACGAATAGAAGTACATGAACTCACCTCCTCCATAGATTTGGCAAAGATAGGGAAAGCGCCACACATTTCCCAGTCCTACTGCAAAGCCAATACAGGTAAGCAGGTATTGGACTTTGTTGTCCCACTTGGGTCCCTCCTTGTCCAAACTGGATGTCTCCATTTTCACCATCCTCTAGTGTAGGTATAGCAGCACAAGCACCTACAGTGAAGCAGTCCAAAGATACAACAAGTATTTCAAATTCTACCCCTCACTCCAAATGACGGGTATATAGACAACATATAGTCTGATATTTCTCTAATGTAGTTAGCTTTGTTCTGATGCTTTTCATCAAGTTTAGCCTCCTCTGTCTTCAATAAAAGCCGATTAGCATCTACTCCATGTCAAGTTTGCCCTGCTTTCCTCTATCTCCTCTCTTTGAGCCTCATCATGTCACATGTGTGGGTTTTTAACCTCTGCTGTCCTCTCAGTCTCCGCCTTAAGCTCCAGCGTCATGGATACAGTTTGCTATATAGGTTTGGCATGAAATCAGCAGTGGAGGAAACATATCAATATCAATTGTTTTACTTAAAGTATCAATACTGCAATGTAGAACTACTCCATTACAAGCAAAAGTTCTGGAATTCAAAATTTAGTAAATTAAAGTACAAACTGGTATTGGTAAAATGTGGCTACCAACAGTATAAAAGTATTCTCACTATGTGGAATGTCCCATTTCAAGTTTTCAAATGTATACAAATATTTTGAAATGGCTGGAATGTATATAGGGCTGAAGCATGTATGTTTTGTAATAACAATCAAAGTGACTATAGTAACTAAAGTTTTCAAATAATTGTAGTGGTGTAAAAGTACAATATTTGCCTCTGAGATGTAGTGGAGTATAAGTAAAATTATTGGAAATTGGAAATACGTAAGTAAGTGCAAGTAAAGTGCAAATACCTCAAAATTGTACTTGAGTACAGTACTTAAGTAAATGTATTTAGTTACCTTCCACCACTGGGAATGATGATTTAATGGTTATATACATCCTGTTTGGAATGGGGCTTTACTGTGGTACAGATTAATGGATAACTCAGAGATGCTGCTCCAAAGCAGAGGGAGTGGCAGCACATTGCCATATATATTTTATTCTTCAAATAATAAAATGTGCTTTTATTGTGAATGTTATCAGTTACTGAAATAGTGAGGCAAAGTTCAATGATGCTGGAAAACTAAATCAGCAAACCTATCAATAGGTCTTATGTAGCGGGGGGGAACTTTAGGAGAGGGGATCCTAGTTGTAACGTAGGCAGGTCTTAAAGCCCAAAAAATATTTTTTGCAAATCTGCACTGATCTGCACTGACCCCTATGCTATCCTCAGGACTGAAATCAGTCCCCAGGACTGAGAACTGTTAGCCCTGAACGTAGGCTTTCGCCTTTCGTTGTGTCTCAGATTTTGACGTTCCGGTTACGTTCTCACCGGACACCACTACGGCGGGCCCTAACTCGGACAACCAGCCCTAATTGAGTAGTATATTTTATATTGTCCCTTCGAGCACGGATACGGGCGTACTGCAGCAACAGGATGTCAAAATCTTCCAGGGATGGTATATGTTTGTACAAACGGCCCCCGGAGCATGAGAAGGGCAGCCGGGAGACGAGTATGGACAGTGAAAGCTTGACAGCCGCAAGACGGGATCATCAGAGAACTTGTGGAGCGGATTCGCTTTACCAATTCCACCTTGCCGTCAGAGCCTGAAGGCTCTGGTGGTCCTTGGCGTTGGTTAGATGTCAGGGTCCGAAGTTGTGGATCCACCTTTGCCACCAGAGCCAGTGACAACTGAATAGGAAGGTGGAGGAAGTGAAGCACACAGTAAGCTCCTTGGGAAACAGGTGGATAGGCATATTTTTTATTTATTGGTTTTTAAAGACAAACAGACATTACACAACAAGAACATAATAACAAACAAAAGAAAAGAAAAGAAAAACAGCTCAGGCACAACACTATTATAAATAAAAAGATTGAATATACACAGACATGAGTCACATGACAAGGACAATGAACCATAATGACAAGTGACTTTCGAATTTTCATAGACTCCCAATCAGGGAATACATCCATACAGTACATTATTACATATATTAAAAAGGCAGACAACAGTTATCATAGGCACCAAATCATTACAACAAGAGCAGACCCATGCATGCTCCACTCAAAGGCGGCAACCGCCACCCCTCCAGGCGGCAGGGCCACCGCAGGTAGATAGGCATTTAACCAAAGAGATTGTATTATTATAACAAGAAATGACACTCCCAAGTCCCATAGTAACAACCAGAGCCCAGTGCCTTCGCCATATTAGAGTGACGCAACTTCCAGTTGCTTTAAAATACATTGCAAAGTTTGCTGTACAAACAAAAACATGTTTTTATTCTATATTCTACCATCATATATTTAACGCCTCTAGAACTGGTCTGTTTAACAGTGAAAAAGTATTATAAATATGCATACTACTATAATTATTTACTCATTTATTTATCATATTTATGAATGGATCAAATTAAGAAATTAGTAACGTATTATTTCAGAATTTCAGGGTGCATGTGGGCGCATGAATGTATGCAACTATGCACATGCACGTGCTTGATGTGCATGTTTATGTGTGTTTGAGATGTTACATTAACATCCCCCCCCCCCACCCCATTTCCCCTCACTGTATTTATGTATCTTTTCCCTTTTTGCTTCCTATATGATGAATTCCTGTTCTGTTCTTTAGCTACATAGAAGTGTCTATTTGTATGTCTCTAAATGTTTAGATGAATTGAACAATGTGGACCCTGTTGTAAACAAGTGTAATGCTTAATTGGGTCGTCCACTCACAGTTGACAGTCTTTTGTATTGAGTTTGTGCTTAAAATGTACTGTAAATTCTACAAACTGTTAATAAATATTTCAATCAATCAATCAATCAATAGAATATCTATATGTGCACTGCTGCCATCTTGGAGTGATGCGCCATCTAGTGGTGATTACAAAAATATAAGGACTGTGTCTCTTGTTATAGAATCTCTTTGATTTAACCACTTAAACCTGATATAGTTGACCGGTGTCCCCTAGGCCCAGTCCGGGTTCTATACTAGATCCTGTAGTATTTCCCTCTACACCAAATCTCAAGCTCCCACGTTGTGAGCTTGTACAGTAGATCTGCTAATATTGCTGAATGTTTCCCCATGTGGTTAAAAATTCCAATGAAGAAAAAGGAGAGAACAGAGGATTTGGCAATCAGTTACAGCAAGATTGAAGGTGTGGCTGCTGGGAACAACTTTTTTAGTAAACTCAAGCACTTGTTTTTTGCCACCTCTGCTTCTGCCACATCATGAGCACTGGTATTAGTGGTATTGGTGGTGTACAGGTCTCTTTCCCATTCTGAATGATGCAAAGTGTTATTTCCAACTAGCTACAGTACTACACCTCATATTGAACACTCTTGCCATATGTGGTTGAATGCTTGATTCTGATTGGTCAATTAGTGCATTCAGCATGTTATGTAAGGGATATTTAACTTTTGAAAACATTTGAAGCGATAATAGATTATAGATTATTTTTGTTCTTTCTTTCAATCATTTTATTTTTCATTTTTGTACCAACCGACACATGACTTACATATACATACAGACTAACCGACATACCTACATACATTATACATACATACGTCCATACATCATCTTCTTCTTACTACTTATATATAATTATTCATGTAGTTTTAGAAATCATAAAGCCTTTGTTCTTAACATGAATAGTTCCTTAATTTGCCAAACCTCTTGATAATATTTCTGCGTATTCTACTCCCATGTATTCTACAACTGGGCCCCAAACCAAGAAGAATCCATCCATGTCTCCTTGGAGAACATGTGTACAATAATGACCCGTTATAAAGCATTTATAAACGTTTATAAGCAGTTTGTAGACTATTAACAAATCATTATTAACCTGTTTGTTGACATTCGTAAATGATTATTAAAACCGTTATAACTATGGTTACAAATCATTTATAAGGTATTAGTAAGTAGTAAACTATTCATTAATAAGCCATTTATATACATCTGTAAATGATTATTAAATCATTTGTAATGACCCCATGATAAAGCATTTATAAATGTTTATAAGCAGTTTGTAGACTATTAACAAATCATTAACAACCTGCTTGTTTACATTTGTAAATGATTACTAAAACCTTTATAACAAATTTACAAATAATTTATAAAGTATTAGTAAGTAGTAAAACTATTCATGAATAAGCCATGTATAATACATCTGTAAATGATTATTAAATCATTTGTAACTGATGTTATATAATATATACAAGCTATTTGTATATTTGGGAAATGTGTTTGTTCATGTTTAACATATACTTTGTAAAACATTCCTAAAATATCTATAAATCCTTAGTACATGTTATTAAGTGGAGGAGGACAGTCATACTCGGATACGAGTGACCACCGATGATGATGAAAGTGACGACAGTTCATAATTTACAACTGTCTGTTAATGTTTGTTCATGTTTAACATATGCTTTGTAAAACATTCCTAAAACATATATAAATCCTTAGTACATGTTATTAAGGTCCCTATAGTAAAGTGACGACAGTTCATAATTTACAACTGTCTGTTAATGTTTGTTCATGTTTAACATATGCTTTGTAAAACATTCCTAAAACATATATAAATCCTTAGTACATGTTATTAAGGTCCCTATAGTAAAGTGACGACAGTTCATAATTTACAACTGTCTGTTAATGTTTGTTCATGTTTAACATATGCTTTGTAAAACATTCCTAAAACGTATATAAATCCTTAGTACATGTTATTAAGGTCCCTATAGTAAAGTGACGACAGTTCATCATTTACAACTGTCTGTTAATGTTTGTTCATGTTTAACATATGCTTTGTAAAACATTACTAAAACATATATAAATCCTTAGTACATGTTATTAAGGTCCCTATAGTAAAGTGACGACAGTTCATCATTTACAACTGTCTGTTAATGTTTGTTCATGTTTAACCCTACATCATTTTATGTTGAAGATGTTGTGTTGCATTGTGGGTAATCCTCAGTACAGAGGAACTCCATACTGAGGGTAAGATGGTCTCCTGTTTGCTCAGGCACAAACAAATTAATTACAAACATCTAAGCTTCATATAAGTGGCCAGATATGCACTCATGTCTACATAGTGTTATTCAGTAACATTCGTTTTTGTATGACATGGTATCATATGACATTGTTTATTTAATTGTTTGAAAAACGGTTAGCATGTTAGCTAGCTGTTAGCTGTGCTGTGTAGCCTGTGTTACATGAGAATTCACTGACACTCCATGTAAGTGAATTCTCAAAAACGAATGTTACTGAATAACACTATGTAAACATGAGTGCATATCTGGCCACTTATATGAAGCATAGATGTTTGTAATTAATTTGTTTGTGCCTGAGCAAACAGGAGACCATCTTACCCTCACTATGGAGTTCCTCTGTACTGAGGATTACCCACAATGCAACACAACATCTTCAACATAAAATTATGTAGGGTTCATAATTTACAACTATCTGTTAATGTTTGTTCATGTTTAACATATGCTTTGTAAAACATTCCTAAAACGTATATAAATCCTTAGTACATGTTATTAAGGTCCCTATAGTAAAGTGACGACAGTTCATCATTTACAACTGTCTGTTAATGTTTGTTCATGTTTAACCCTACATCATTTTATGTTGAAGATGTTGTGTTGCATTGTGGGTAATCCTCAGTACAGAGGAACTCCATACTGAGGGTAAGATGGTCTCCTGTTTGCTCAGGCACAAACAAATTAATTACAAACATCTATGCTTCATATAAGTGGCCAGATATGCACTCATGTTTACATAGTGTTATTCAGTAACATTCGTTTTTGAGAATTCACTTACATGGAGTGTCAGTGAATTCTCATGTAACACAGGCTACACAGCACAGCTAGCTAACATGCTAACCGTTTTTCAAACAATTAAATAAACAATGTCATATGATACCATGTCATACAAAAACGAATGTTACTGAATAACACTATGTAAACATGAGTGCATATCTGGCCACTTATATGAAGCTTAGATGTTTGTAATTAATTTGTTTGTGCCTGAGCAAACAGGAGACCATCTTACCCTCAGTATGGAGTTCCTCTGTACTGAGGATTACCCACAATGCAACACAACATCTTCAACATAAAATTATGTAGGGTTAAACATGAACAAACATTAACAGACAGTTGTAAATGATGAACTGTCGTCACTTTACTATAGGGACCTTAATAACATGTACTAAGGATTTATATATGTTTTAGGAATGTTTTACAAAGCATATGTTAAACATGAACAAACATTAACAGACAGTTGTAAATGATGAACTGTCGTCACTTTACTATAGGGACCTTAATAACATGTACTAAGGATTTATATACGTTTTAGGAATGTTTTACAAAGCATATGTTAAACATGAACAAACATTAACAGACAGTTGTAAATTATGAACTGTCGTCACTTTACTATAGGGACCTTAATAACATGTACTAAGGATTTATATATGTTTTAGGAATGTTTTACAAAGCATATGTTAAACATGAACAAACATTAACAGACAGTTGTAAATTATGAACTGTTGTCACTTTACTATAGGGACCTTAATAACATGTACTAAGGATTTATATATGTTTTAGGAATGTTTTACAAAGCATATGTTAAACATGAACAAACATTAACAGACAGTTGTAAATTATGAACTGTCGTCACTTTCATCATCATCGGTGGTCACTCGTATCCGAGTATGACTGTCCTCCTCCACTTAATAACATGTACTAAGGATTTATAGATATTTTAGGAATGTTTTACAAAGTATATGTTAAACATGAACAAACACATTTCCCAAATATACAAATAGCTTGTATATATTATATAACATCAGTTACAAATGATTTAATAATAATTTACAGATGTATTATACATGGCTTATTCATGAATAGTTTTACTACTTACTAATACTTTATAAATTATTTGTAAATTTGTTATAAAGGTTTTAGTAATCATTTGCAAATGTAAACAAGCAGGTTGTTAATGATTTGTTAATAGTCTACAAACTGCTTATAAACATTTATAAATGCTTTATCATGGGGTCATTACAAATGATTTAATAATCATTTACAGATGTATATAAATGGCTTATTAATGAATAGTTTACTACTTACTAATACCTTATAAATGATTTGTAACCATAGTTATAACGGTTTTAATAATCATTTACGAATGTCAACAAACAGGTTAATAATGATTTGTTAATAGTCTACAAACTGCTTATAAACGTTTATAAATGCTTTATAACGGGTCATTATTGTAAAGTGCTACCCATACGTCCATACATCATCTTCTTCTTACTACTTATATATAATTATTCATGTAGTTTTAGAAATCATAAAGCCTTTGTTCTTAACATGAATAGTTCCTTAATTTGCCAAACCTCTTGATAATATTTCTGCGTATTCTACTCCCATGTATTCTACAACTGGGCCCCAAACCAAGAAGAATCCATCCATGTCTCCTTGGAGAACATGTGTGAGCCGTTCTAGTGGGAGCAGTTGTAGAACATTATGGAGCCAACTCAATACAGATGGAACAACATCCCCAATCCAACATTGTAGTATTGACAACATAGCACAGTACCATAGTATATTCAGGATTCTCTTAAATCTATTAAATTCAGGTGTCGTTGGGTGTAAGCCCAAGATACATTGTAGGGGATCTAGTTCGATCCTTAGCCCTATCACTTCCTCCCAAAATTGTTGGATTACTGGACAGCGCCACATTAGGTGCACATACGTGCCCACGTTTTCTTTATTATTATTATTTTTGTTCAACAAGAATATTTTCTTTGCGACTGTGTCTGCTCAGCGCAATAACACTTATGGAACACTTGCTTAACTTGCAAGAAAATGCTTTGTTTTGTTGTTACTTTTGGGTCAATTTCACTAGTAAGAGACCACACCTCTACTTAAGTTAAAAGTTTATTGAAACATAATGAGATGAATGTGGAATGGAGTGAGGAACCCAAGCTAGGGCGAGACTCAGGGTGGGGGCGTAGTCTGTGGAGCTGACAGCCATCTTTGCTCTACTCGGGATGAGTAAAGTTGGTCGTCTTTGCTCCGTCACTGCCCCCCTGGATTCCTAGAGAATTGAGGCGGAAGGAGGAGGATGGCGAATTTGAAGAATAGTGAAACTAGCCGATCTACAAGCGTAGTACTCTCAACCCATGTTTGGTCTGTCGTGAAGCAGAACAAACAACTGTGAGAGATTGCAGGTGTATTTATACTGTGGTGATTGCACCAGGGATTGGCTGTGGTGAGAGGAGGCAGGTGTAGTGGATACGGGTGATTGTGAATGGGGAGTGGCCGTTGAAAGGAGGCGGAAGGTGATTGAGAACAGAGTGGCAGTGATAAGCAGAGGGTGGTCTCCACTCCTGAAACTATGTTGTATAAATACAACTACCCTTATTAATTAATTTATTTACTAGCCGTGTTAAAAGCCGGGATAAAATACGCCATGCTGGTAGTTCAGGATGATGAAACAATTCGGCCCAATACGCCTCAGTCTTTAATCATCCTGCCGGGTGTTATTTCTCAATAACTACCGGCACGCCATGTATTATCCCTCACGAATGCTGCCATGACATTAGACAATTCATTCCCCTTCCATAAAAATACTCCACTAAACAGTATAATCTAAAAGCATTTAATTGGCAGCTGTGCATATATACAGAAGTCAAAATCGTATAAATTATTCTCAAAAATAGGGAATGCTGGTAATGGTAGGTGACCAGATAGTGTAGGCCAGGGTTCCCAAACTTTCCCATGCCAAGGATTAGTCATAGCCTCTGGCTGCAATTTTGTTATTGCAAAATGGAAAAAATAGCATATGTATTGAGATAGAAAATGTTGAAAATAATGACATACCCAAAATAGGGACAGCAAAGTGTTTGAACTGGCACAATAATCTTTTTGAAATAATACATTTTTATTTTTTATATACGGTATACCTGTACATTTTTTATGACGATGATTATGATAATGATCCCGATTTATCCCGACTTTGACAACCTGTGGAATAGTGCATTAGCCACATGTCCTCTCTGCCCACAGCACTATACTCTCATCCCAGCAAAAAAGTTACAACAAATCAATAAAATAATAAAAACATTAAAAAAATAATAATAATGAAAATCCCAGAAAAAACTATTTAAAAAAAGGATAAACTATCCACAACATCATTCGTTCTGGAATGACTAGCTTCACATGATCTAGTAAAATATGATTGAAGATTGGCAAGATTAAAGATAAAATGAGTCCCAGCTGTATATACAGTATATATATATATTTTGTTATTAGACAGAGAATGTACTGTGAACGCCTCATAAAGGATTCTCCAGTCGAAGAGATACGAATGTCTTTTGGTGACCTAAACTAGTTTAGGTTTTGAACTATGTGTCCAAAACGTAGCCATCGTTGGCGTGAGGTGTGGCGCTGTTGTGGCGGCCATTTGACGACGTCCTCCTCTTGATGAGATGATAGAGAGCTACCAGGGGTATGGGAAGCACGGGAACGGCAGAGAGGAGGACAATAATGGCAAACACCCAATCTGGGTAAAGTGTAACATTTGTATGGGGGAAATCCTCCTGTGGGGAAAGAGAAGTCAGTGTGAGGGACATATATTTCTGTATTTGAGGAACACTGTGCCAATCATATACAAGATACTGTATTTATTATCCAATTCAATCGCCTTTGTTTGAATGTTTAAGAGATTAAAAAACTACACGCGCACGCGCACACACACGATAGCGAGAAATTAATAGAATAAGTAGCACACGAGTCAAACAAATTAGACTGAAACATTCATCTGCATATATATCACACATCAATGGCATATTTTATACTTAAGCTATAACATCAGTACACTGGTTTAAACCCAAAATGTATTTTCTTTAATGGCACAACATTGACATTTTAGGTCTTCATCAGGCAAAAAATATATTTATATTTTATACTTGGCCAAAATAGATACACCATGTTGAAACAGGTTAAGTTTGTCTGTGGGTTTATATTTTTTTAACCAAGGAAAAGTATTAACAAGAAGTGTTACAATTTGTGTGATGCATTGGATGCATAGGAACAGGGATGTTAATAGTTAATCAATCAATTAATTGAAAATTCTGCGGTTCTATATCATTGGGCGGTTTTCTGTGAACGTAATGCTATCTGCGCGCGTGGCCGAGGAACGCACATGTGGGCCGGTTCAAAAAAGTCCCCCCCACCTTGGTAGCCACAACGTCTATGCTTTTGCATGTAATGTGACAGACAAGTGCACTTTTCATTTCATTTTATTCCTCATACAAAGATGCCATTTCCTGGCCCTGTATCTCAGATGGTCAAATAAATATTTGATTAAGGAATATAATATGCCATTTGTACTCTGTGTATCAGAAAAATGATCATTTATCAAATAACGAATTAATCGCTAATTGACAGCCCTAATTGGAACACAGGAACAGAGACGCTTTTGGACATGCAGGTATATAAGGTTTCTGCCTGTGACAGTGACTTACATTGCTAGGGTCCCATGCAGAGTAGGTGGGACGCTTCTGTGATTGAACAACAACATAGGCAACAAATACCACTAGGAGCATCACAGGACAGATGAACGCCCAGCAAACCCTCCAGAAGATGCTGGGCCTCTTCCCTGTCATGACCTGGAGGTCATCACCGAAGCTAGAAAGCACAAGCAAGCACACAGCAATTGTAAGAATAAAAAAAACAAATAAATTTACATAAAAAATGTTTACGTATAAAGACATAGGGATGCCAGGTTGATTTATTTTAAGGGTGTAGAATTTTCTGTGGAGAAAACTGTAGTGTGTGTGTGTGTGTGTGTGTGTGTGTGTGTGTGTGTGTGTGTGTGTGTGTGTGTGTGTGTGTGTGTGTGTGTGTGTGTGTGTGTGTTGCCACTCTGAGGCCGTCAGGCTGAAGGAATGGCTATGCCATGATGCTACTCTGTACTCTGAAATAAAACCGAACTCCGGAACAACATTGCCTGCCTGCCTGCGCCTCTTCTGCCTGCTTCAGAACTTCTTCTCAGTTTTAGTCTGTTGGGGTGTTGTACTTGTATAGGGAGAACACTCCTAGTTATTTACTTCACATGCCAATGCAATACACCTGGTCTTGTCTCATGGCACACAATGGTGTGCTGAGAGAACAATGAGATACTGTATAAAATGAGTTACCGGCTGAGTCCATAGATGTAGACCACTCCAATGACTTCGAAGAAAGCAATGAGAAGGAAGGGAACAGAGCCCACATAGTTATTAAAGATCTCCAACCAATAGTTCCCTGAACCAGTGGTGAAGATCAGAGACAGCAGGAAGCACAGCAGACATATTAATCCTGCAACACAGAGAGAAGAAGGATTGTGAATCTGACAGCAACATACACAACTACACATCAGATGATCTATACAGAGGTTTGGTTTAGATTCATGTGGTAATGGGGATTTTGATGAGGAGAAGTGACATTTTAATTGATTTTTGTTAGTTCATTTATAATTATTGGTTAAAAAAACACTTGGATTTGGTGGTTATTTAGTCTTGTGCATTTTTTTTAACATGACGGTAATGATTCAATTCAGTGTGTGGGGACTGGAGATAGTTTTCAGATTCTTGGCAAACTAAACTGTGCTATGGTGGATCATTATATTGTACACCTCCCACAGTGGGACAGTTCAAGAGGCCAAATTCTGATAGGCACCTGTGAAGAGCTCTTTAGGAATCCACTTGGGTACCATGTGTAGTTCAGCGAGGGGATTGAGGATGCCCTCAAGGGTGCCAAACATGGTGGAGAGACCCAAACTGAAGAGCATGAGGAAGAACAACACAGCCCAGACCTGAGAGCCTGGCATCGACGTCATAGCCTCAGTGAACACAATGAATGCAAGGCCAGTACCTGATGCACTCTATAGGGGAGGACAATAAGAGATGAGAAGACACTGAACACAAGGTACATTTTCAACACCCCCCCCCCCCAATACATTTTCATCCCATGATTTTTAACCCATTTGTTCAATTTTCCAATTGCCTAAGCTGTAATCTTGGGCGCTACTCTCACTCTGCCAACCTGGGGAGAGACCTGAGCTGAGCTCATGCTTCCTTGCAAGAAGCAGGCCGCTTCTTCTCTACGATACCTGGTCAAGGAATGTTCGCAGATTGCAGGGCTTCAAGTTCAAACTGGACACCCGGTCAAGAAATGTCCCATTCAGATGTTCATGCCATTCATCATAGTTGTCAAATGTTATGTTTTGCTCTTCAATATCAAACTCATTGGTTAGAGCCAAGATGTTCCTGCAGGTGAGAAAGACTTCTGAAGAGTTGTCCAAGAGTTCAGAGCAAAAACGTATTTTGTCAAATGCGCACATACCCATGCACACACGCACAAAGGGCAAATTTGCACGCACGCACAGTACATACCCATTCATACAGGAGTTGTAGTTATTGTTGGCTTTAAATCCCAGGATGGCGAACACAGAGATGGATGCATAGAGAGATGTACCACTGTTTACCAGACCAACCACAATTGTATCCCTCTCACAATTATTACTGGCAGAGGAAATGTGAAAAGAACAAAAGAATATTCAAAAATAGAATAGGGTGTAATTTGTGCCCCAACTAAAGGTGTCAGCCGGTATTTCTACAGGAAATCAGTACAATCCCATTGTTTTTTTTTTTTTTAAAGATATTTTTTTTGCGGCTTACGCCTTTTATTAGTTTTTTGAAGGGACAGACAGTAGGCTGACAGGAAACGGGAGAGAGATGGGGGAAGACATGCAGTAAAGGCCGTGTCGGGCTCGGGAGTCGAACCCGCGGCACACTGCGACTGGATTACCAGTCCGGTGCCCAGACGGTTACGCCACCGCCTGGGCCAACAATCCCATTGTTAAGTGCACAATTTGGAGATAGTTTGGATACCTACTCTGGAGGATTGTAGCTGGCGAACACTATTAGACCACCAAAGGCAATTGAGAGAGAGAAGAAGATCTGAGTGCAAGCATCCAGCCACACTTGGGGGTTCTTCAGAGTCTCCCACTAAAGGAGAGAGAGAGAGAGAGAGAGAGAGAGAGAGAGAGAGAAAACAATGAACAAAGGAGAGGTAAATGTAAATTGTCTTCACCCTATAAAACCCAAACCAAAAGATCTCAGTAAACGTAACCAATTTGACCACTTAACCTAACCTGCACCGGAAAACAACTACAAAAACAGTCTAGGGTTTCCCGGCGCTGATTGCATGGACTTGCCTCAGGTGTGAAGAGGTAGACGAGTCCATCAGTAGCTCCTGGCAGAGTGAGGGCACGCACCAGGAAGATAGTCAGTACCAGGTATGGGAACGTCACTGTCACATATACAGCCTGGAGAAATATTATGAATGAGTCAAAGGCTCTGTTTCCACTGATGTGAAATCAATTTAGACATTGCTTCAGTTTGCTTATGTTTATTTGTTGATTATTCCTTCAGCTTTTCCGCTTTAATTTTGAGAAAGGGTGGGAGAGGATAAGGGGTAACTAATGTAAGAACATAATGTTGAATCCATCTATTCAGGTCAGACCGTATTTCTTATCGGGTTTATCATTTGAGCCACAAAAAGACAGTAAACCTAATGTAGTAGGCATATTATGTTTTATGCTTTCCACAAGCAATACTGATCCTCATGTTACAGCACAATGAAACTTCATATATTCTATCTCTATCAATATCTATCTTTTATTTTATGTGCGAAATAAAATAAAATGAAATGAAATGAAATGAAATGAAATGAAATGAAATGAAATATCTGTCATATGACACAAGATGGCAGTCAAGGGTCACGGTTAAGGTCAGAGAAGAGCTACACAACACAACTATGCACACCTCACGGTTGACCTCATTTTAACAGCAGAACAATGCAGGTTTAGTGCCAGGCAGCATGATGGCATTTAATAAATACACTGTATCCAAACATTTTATGTACATGAGATTTTGAAATAAGGTATGAGCGTAGCAGCTGGTATCTGTTCCTAGACATTAGTGCAAGAGGAGTATCAGTGCATGAAGATTAAAAAAGGTGCAGAGTATCGGCAAATACGTGTCAAGTTCAACCAGCCTCAAGGGGGTCTCAGAGTTGCAAATGGATGAATTAACGCTGTGTGTCTAGTACTGTCTACACAGCGTTCATTCATGAATTAGGTGAAGTGGTAAATTATGTATTAAACATTGGCAGATTCAGTGGTAATTGACTATTATAATCGTTATTATTTAAGCCTGGACATTGATCTGTTACACACACCTTGCCAATGGTCTCGATGCCCTTTATGAAGCAGACGTAGACCAGACACCAGGCGGAGCCCAGGCTCGCCACCATCCACCACTGCAGTGAGCCGCTGGTCTCCACGTTAGGAGTGATGTTCAGGGTCTCTCGGTACCAGAAGTAGTTCACTGACGTGCTGTCCACACATTCCTTTACGTAGGCTGATCGTAACCGTGAACAGATAAGATAAACAATGGTTGTTTGTGTGTAGCTATACAGCTTCACTATCTATTTGTAAGGCATAGTTTTACAGTAAGACAATTAACAAACAAACAAAAAGTAATTAATAACTCATTAACTATTTAAGGGATAGTTATTCTAACACGTTACCTAATTTATTGTTTAATTACTCAGAACATAGACAGTGTGCCAGTATAGTCAATGGAATCCTGGTTCGATTCTGTCATAGTTAGATACAATAATTGCCAATTGAAACAGAAATGGATAATATTGGGAGGAATTTTATTTGAATGTTGAAAAGTGGGCATGTCATAACACAAATTTTGAATTTAGTTTGAATACACATGCTATATACTGTAATATATTCCTGCCGTGGCTGCCCACCTGTGTGATTGTCATTGAGGGGACACTGGCTCCAAGGCAAGGGGTCCTGGAAGGAGTTGAATAAGTACCAGAGGACCCAGCCCACGATAGCATTATAGAACAAACACACCAGAAAGGAGACCACCAGGGAGGAAACACCTAAACAAAGAAACTGTTGTTATTGTTGTTGTTGGGGTAGCCAATGTGTCAATTACCATTTTCGAGTTGAGAAAACAGGCTTGATAGGTTCACTGCTGTGGTCTCTAACATTACACCTAGCTACATGTTTAAGCATTTATTTTTATAATATTTTATATTTACATGTCGATTTCAGCTCTGACACTTATTTCAGACATGCTCTAGTATGTGAAGACTAGTCTGCCTGTGCTATTAACTCATTTTGAAAAAAAAATTAATAATATGTTTTTCTTCTCTGGTGAAAAGCTGGAATTTGCACGATGGCAGTCTCTCAGTCAAATCTGGTCACTTAAATGCTCTACACATTGAATTGTTTGTCTATCTACAGTCTCATTCACACAGAAGTTCGTTCCACAGTAGCCTGGCTTGGCCATAATAATGTCACACTGTGTGGAGGCAAATATTTTTGGCACTGGCAGATTCGGATTTGGCCAATGGGATTCATGCAAGGCTAACTTGTACAAACATTTTTGACATACCGACTCCACCCAGAAATGGTGAGATGGTGTGCCAGACGCCGATGCTGCCCTTTCTCAGCTTCTGTCCCATTGCCAGCTCCATGTAGAGGAGAGGAAGACCCGCAAATACCAGCGCTAGCAGATAGGGGATGAGGAAAGCACCTGAGACAGAACAATGAAGTGATGATGATCAAGATGTTGTACAGTAGCAAGTTGTTGGACATCTTTCAACATAATCTGGACTACTGTACTGCTTCTGGGGTCTGAGGCACTTGAGGGGGTTCCAGAGAGTCCACCAGCTAAATGACCAATTGGACTGATTTTGTTCTATTTGTACACTTGGGCAAGGATTTTACTACCGTGTATGTAGATTGGGGTCTCAGAGATAAACATAAAAGGGTCTGTTTCCTAATGATGGGCCCGTGGTCAGATCAACATATGCATGGAATGAATTCTGTACTGGCCATATATGGAGCGTGTCTTGAGTGCACAGGTTTTGATGAGCAGACGGGTGGGGGAGGATCAACATATGGAATGTCAGAAGCAAAGACCTGGTTACCACACTGCTCCGGTCAGCGCACCCCCCGCACCTCCGCCTCCCAGTTCTTCTGCCCCTTTTTCCATACGGTTGTCACGTTTTCCTTTTACTTTATACCTAAACAAGTCTTAGTGCTTTTTCTGGTTTTATCCTCGTAGCAGATTTTGTATTGACCTATTTACAAATGTCAATCAAGCTTCCTTAAATATAGGCTATATAATTGTAGAACTATACAATCCTATGCGGTAGGCTATTAATGTCTGTAGTTATGAATACCTGTAGTTATATGTACATACATAGCCTACTTTATCAGCGGGATTCAGCATTTTAGCCAAAGCGATAATTTATTTCCAATTGTGGTCCTTTTCACAATTTTGTGTTTTAGGCAAAGCGATGCAGGCCTAATTATTATATTATGTTCATTCCATACCAAAACTTTGTTGTGTGCGCGCGCGTGTGTGTGTGTCATGTGTGTGTGATTCTGATCTGTCATCTCTGCATGTGTTGACAAACTTGACAGTTGACACTACACACGTCAGAACAGGTCAGTTCCTTATGGAGATCTAAGGGTTTGAGGTTTGAGGTCAGATGTAGAGTTGCTGGCCTATGGAGATCTAAGGGTCTCTGATGTCACGTGATGTCACGAGATGTCACTAATAGCTGTGTGTCAACAATAGAAAGCATCTCACCTCCTCCATGGATCTGGCAAAAGTAAGGAAAACGCCACACATTGCCCACTCCCACAGCAAAGCCAATGCAGGACAACAGGTACTCGGTCTTGTTGGCCCACTTGGGTCTCTCCTTTACCTCCTCGGAGACTCCCAGATCCTCCATTTTATGCCTTGCTGAACTGCTGTTATTATGTGACGTGGGGTCTGGAAGCGAATAAGTAGAAGAGCGATTTGAGATTTGTGGAAATCCACTAAGAAAACGATACCACCGATCAGCTTAATGGATAACCAGACAGAAGCTTTGCAATGCGCCCAGAAGCGCCCATGAATTGTTATCTTTGGCATAGTAAGAGCACTTATCTTTTGATTGTAAAAATCAAAGAGGGACGCTCCTCTAACGATGCACAGGTCAATTTAACCCATTAAGACCTGAGGCCGATTGCTGTAAGCCTCGTTTCTGTTGGGCATAAACCACTTATCTCCATATTATTATTTTTTTCTCGTAAAGTAACGCCCTGCTACTTGATCATACTACGGCGTTACACAAAAGCATCATTAAGTATTTGAATTCTGAAAAGTAATGACAACAGATGCTTTCCCAGGTTTAATGGGTGAAAAGGTAGGGTACGTGATGTTTTTTGGTTAAGACAAAACGTTATTTTTGTTAAAATGTTAAAGCACTATATTCTGATAGTATTCATTGCTATAGACGATAGTGTTAAGGGTCCCATCTTCTCTCCAGCTCTTTAATAAACTGAAAATACATTTTCAGGTGAGTTGCACATTTTCAACCAATCAGGAGAGAGGAGTACCCATTTATCATCTTCAGTTTTATATTGTTCCAGTTCCAATTTTGTCTTCTCATTTCTTTGTGTCATCACTTCTGATTTCACTTGTTTATGCTGTATGTGAGTTATCTCTCCTGACTGGATAAAACTGGTATCCCGACCTGAAAATGCATTGTCTGTTTATTAAAGCGCTGGAAGACACCCGTTACTGACCAAACTCTATACTCCCGCAATGATTACTATCACAATATATTTTATTTAGCTTATTTAACACTTTGTTATCACTTACTCTACCTTTAACCAAGAATGGGGCATGGGAATAAATAGAAAAGGCTCTTTTGACTTCTGTACATGGACTTAAGTATTCTAGCTTTAAAAATACACACGAAACGAACATGCAAATATGAAACATACAATACCATAAGAATAGTAAAACGGAGGTGTCACAATCTTCCTCTGTGCTGTCTGCCTCTGCCCCTAACAGACTGCAGCTGTGCTGTGACCTTGCCCTGAGGTGACTTTGCCCATGCAGTCAGTGCAGTGTGTCTTCCTCCTTAGCCTGGAAACCAGACGAATGAATCTGAGGAAAAAAATAGAAATAAAAAAGCCCTGGCACTGAATTATATTTCGCTCACCCCGGAGTTGCGGGTGACCAATTAGAGCCCACTATTCAAAGTGAGACCTTTTTGCTGTGACTTTGGAATCTGTTTGTAACCACCCCTTGGGAATAATTCTTACACACCGAAGTTCCTGTGTGGAAGATAATATCACTGCTGGGTAGAGATTAATCTACGCAGGAGTGATATTAGTCTGGCCATGCCAGGATACTTCCTCCTGAGCTCCCCAGCCCCTCCCCTATCCTCTTTGGACTCTGATGGCCTAGAGTGAACTCACCTGCGGTGTATAGGTGTCTAACGAGCCCCAGAGACTATTTATGACTAAAGATTGTCTGTGAGTGACTGCTGGGAACACACAGTGTCTTTTATTAACCTCAAGCACTCTCTTTCTGCCATCCCTGCTTCTGCCCCATCATGCTATACAATGATGACAATAGTCTATTGAACTGCTGGTGTACAGGCCATAATATCACCTCTTTCACTTTATGAATGATTGCATCAAGTGTTCTTTCGAACTAGCTAGCTACTACATCTCATTTTGACCACTCATATTTTGGTCCTTTAATTCCTTGTGGGAAATTCTTCTTTTTTCATCACTGGATCAAACTGTACCTACGAGCTCAATCGTTCCTATAGGAAATTCCTATTATGGGGCTTTGCCAGTGTTTCTGTTTCTGTGAATCTGTATCCTTTCCAAAGCCCAATAATGTTGGGGAGAGTACAGTACCTGATGACGGTTTCTGGAAGGTCTCCAGGTTATGCCTCTTTACTGTATCTCGGAAACAGATCCTCCTTCAATGACTGTGCCAATTATTTCTCATCAGGTATTTAATTGACTGGAAAAGCCTCAAGGTCAACAAGATTTAAGTTCCAAATTGAACAATTGTGACAAGATAGAAAATATAACTTCATGCCACTTTCTTAGTGAAAAACATAAAAATGAAATTGGAATAACATAATCCATTCAATGTAAATACATCGTAGAGCATAAATCTACTGTAACAACATACACTACCATTGTGGATGCTGCCTGCCATGATAGCTTTTTTCCTACTCTTCCAGTTAATTTATCCGACGCACCTGTCCCTTGTAGGTGTGCATAAGACTTTCTCCTTCTAAATATATTTCTTTTGAAAAAAATTGACAATAATGACATGCCCAATAACGCCAATAATCTTATTGAAATAAAAAACGTTATATATACACATTTTTTTATGGTGATGACTATGATGATGATTATTTATGTACTTTTTCTGCCCATCAGCCCATCCCATCTGCTCTGTATATATTTTGTTTCCATTCCAAGGGGCGATTGAGAATGTAATATAATGTGGACGCCTCGTGAAGGATTCTTCAGTCGCAGAGATACTGACAGGATGGATCCTTGCCACGGAAAGTCAAAGAAAGTATTTTGGTCTTAAACTATGTGTCCAAAACGTAGCCATCATTGGCGTGAGGTGTGGCGCTGTTGTGGCGGCCATTTGACGACCTCCTCCTCTTGATGAGATGATAGAGAGCTACCAGGGGTATGGGAAGCAAGGGAACGGCAGAGAGGAGGACAATAATGGAAAACACCCAGTCTGGGTAAAGTGTAACATTTGTATGGGGGAAATCCTCCTGTGGGGAAAAGAGAAGTCAGCGTGAGGGACATATATTTCTGTATTTGAGGGACACATTGCCAATCATACAAGATACTGTACTATTTATGATTATGATTATGACCCATAATCAGTATTTAGAGTTTATCATTTGAGCCAGAGACAGCAGAATTAACGTACTGTATAGTACTGTATTATGTTGCCTTTTCCACGATGCTCAAATTACTGTATGACCAATTTGACCATCATGTGACAGCACAATGAAACTTATATTACACACACACACACACACACACACACACACACACACACACACACACACACACACACACACACACACACACACACACATTAAATTGCACACAGGACAAACATATGAGACTGAAACATTAATCTACATATGTATGCGTATTTTATACTTTGTCATATGACCGGGTCATAATGACATGCCCAAAATAGGGACGCCATGTTGAAAGAGGTTAATCATGTCTGTGGGTTTATAAATATTTAACCAAGGAAAAGTATTAACCAAAGCATGTGACTATTACTGTGTGGTGCATTGGATGCATTGGAACACAGGAGCAGAGACAGTTTTGGACAGTGACGATATATAGACTTACATTGCTAGGGTCCCAAGCAGAGTAGGTGGGACGCTTCTGTGATTGAACAGCAACATAGGCAATAAATACCACTAGGAGCATCACAGGACTGATGAACGCCCAGCAAACCCTCCAGAAGATGCTGGGCCTCTTCCCTGTCATGACATGGAGGTCCTCACTGAAGCTAGAAAGCACAAGCAAGCACACAGCAGCAGTCAATGGGCTATATGCATACGCCAAGAATGGCGTATGCACCTCCTTCACAGGTGTTATCGATGATGAAGGCTCTGTTCCATTATGGTCAAACAGAGTCAGGGTGCTGCTATAGAGCACCGAAGTCTGACGTCAATATCGGTAGAGGGCGCAAATCTGCAGGTTCATGTACTTTTTATTTGCATTGTAATCCCCATAGGGGGATTTTAGATCGCCTCACATAATAACTACATGTGTTTGAAAAATAAACAAATCATCCAGGCCGCTTTATGGATATGAAGAATCAACTGACTGAGAGAAAACGCTATTGTTACTGCTACTGAATTAGTTACATTTTCACTAGAAATAAAACAGACTGTATCATTCATATATGAGTACGCAGAGACAGCTTGTATATTTTTGGACCACAATGCTTATATTAAACGATTTTAAGATGACCCCATGTTATTCTCCATAGAGAAATTACTTCCGTAAACCAGGCAGAACCAGGGGATGAGCGAGTGACGTCAGGACTCTATTGTGCATGTTGGCTCACTGGAAACACGTTGCTACACCAGTGGGTCTCAAAGTGTAATTGAGTGTGTTCCAAATGTCCCTGTACAGGTCTGAGAGTTATGGGGGTCCTTGAAATTAAAGGTTTTGAGAACCACTGCACACTAAATGGAACAGAGCCTTAATTTGTATGATCAGACAGTAACACACTTATAGAGACATGGTGAAAGGGTATAGAATTTCCTTCTGTAATCTTTTTTTAATAATTTTGTTTGGGGAAAACTTTTTGAATAGCTGTTGCAATCATGGTTGTCACAAATGCACACAAGCATGCCAATGCACATCACCGTGACCTGGGAACAGCATTTGGGAACCACTGAGATATAAAATGAGTTACCGGCTGAGTCCATAGATGTAGACCACTCCAGTGACTTCAAAGAAAGCAATGACGAGGAAGGGAACAGAGCCCACATAGTTATTAAAGATCTCCAACCAATAGTTCCCTGAACCAATGGTGAAGATCAGAGACAGCAGGAAGCACAGCAGACATATTAATGCTGCAACACAGAGAGAAGAAGGATTGTGAATCTGACAGCAACATACACAAGTTACATAATATCTATATCTACGTCTACATAATCTACAGGGATTTGGTTTAGATTCATGTGACAATGGGGATTTTGACGAGGAGAATGAGAATCTTATTTGTTACTATTTGAATAGATTTTTTTTGTTAGTTCATTGCTAATTCATTACTATTGGTTAGAAAGTTATTTAGACAAACTTTTTTTTAAAACATGATGGTAACGATTAATTAATGATTTGTGCCATAATTATGCCCTCCACCTCCACAGCAGTTCCACAGTGATTAGCAAACTAGCCATTTGGCTAAGGATGTTAGGAATGGATGTCTGACGTTCCTTCCAAATCCAAGTTATACGGCTTGAAACGAGCGTTTAAATCGCTTGTTTAGTCAGCTGCTTCCATGTTTTTCAAGGAAGTTGAAAATCTTTAGCGCCTCCCCGGCGCCTCCCCTGGTCGAATGTGGAGATTTTGACATGCACAACGTCCTTGAAAAACATGGAAGCGGCTGACTAAACAAGCTCGTTTCAACTTCAAGCCGTAACTTGGATTTTTTGGGGCGAAAATTAGTTTTGTTTTTTTAAAGATTTGTTTTGGCTTTTCTGCCTTAATTGATAGTATCAAGTGAAGACTGACAGGAAAGAGGGAGAGAGATAAGGGGAGAGACATGCAGCAAAGGTCGTCATGAACGGGACTCGACCATGCGACGCGCTGTCAGGCTGAAGCCCATAGGCTATGTGGCATGCGCCTGGACCACTTGGCCAGTGGGTGCCCCAATGAAAATTTGTTTAGCTAATTATCGGATCTTCACTTTTTGGATAGGATGTGCAGAAAAGGGAAAGCAGCGTTACTTGTGGAAACCATGCGCCATTTCTGAAACGGATCTCCGCCTGATCTCATCTTGGAGCTACAGTAGGGACTGAGGGACTGAGGGAACGTATCGGGACATGGGGACTGGACATTGATTCTTGGCAAACTAAACTACCAAACATATGGATGTGGATCTTTATATTGTACACCTGACACAGTGGGACAGTGTGTATCATGAGGCCAAATTCTGATAGGCACCTGTGAAGAGCTCTTTAGGAATCCACTTGGGTACCATGTGTAGTTCAACGAGGGGATTGAGGATGCCCTCAAGGTTGCCAAACATGGTGGAGAGACCCAAACTGAAGAGCATGAGGAAGAACAACACAGCCCAGACCTGAGAGCCTGGCATCGACATCATAGCCTCAGTGAACACAATGAATGCAAGGCCAGTACCTGATGCACTCTATAGGGGAGGACAATAAGAGATGAGCAGCATGAAGACTGAACATAATGGTACATTTTGAACCAGTATTTGATGCACTTCGAGGTACGAGGATCTTGTTGACTGATTTAATACTGTATGGTTCTTATCAAGGCTTAGTCATGGAGTGAAAAGTCTAACATTTCAACACAGTAAAAGTTATAGTTCAAATTAATTCGTTACAACCTTTCAAAGTACACCATGGCAACGATACCTGGTCAAGGAATGTTTGCAGATTGCAGGGCTTCAAGTTCAAACTGGACACCCGGGTATGAAATGTGCCATTCAGATGTTCATGCCATTCAACATAGTTGTCGAATTCTATGGTTTGCTCCTCAATATCAAACTCATTGGTTAGAGCCAAGATGTTCCTGCAGATGACAAAGACTTCTGAAGAGGTGTCCAAGAGTTCAGATTTGTCTTAATATAATTATCAATTATTTTCAATGATGATTGAGGAAAAACGTAAGAGCATGTCTAAATGCAATTGGTCAAATGCACACACACCCATGCATGCACAAAGGCACGTACGCACATGTAGTACATACCCATTCATACAGGAGTTGTAGTTATTGTTGGCTTTAAATCCCAGGATGGCGAACACAGAGATGGATGCATAGAGAGATGTACCACTGTTTACCAGACCAACCACAATTGTATCCCTCTCACAATTATTACTGGCAGAGGAAATGTGAAAAGAACAAAAATGTATTCAAAAACAGAATACAGTATAATTCGTGCCCCAACTAAAGGTGTCAGTATTTCTACAGGAAGTCAGTACAATCACATTCCCATTGTTAAGTGCACAATTTGGGGTCTAGCTTCCCCTTCTGTCCTATTGCCAGCTCCATTGGATACCTACTCTGGAGGATTGTAGCTGGAGAACACTATTAGACCACCAAAGGCAATTGAGAGAGAGAAGAAGATCTGAGTGCAAGCATCCAGCCACACTTGGGGGTTCTTCAGAGACTCCCACTAAAGGAGAGAGAGAGAGAGAGAGAGAGAGAGAGAGAGAGAGAGATAGAGAGAGAGAGAGAGAGAAACAATGAACAAAGGAGAGGTACATGTAAATCGTCTTTACCCTATTTACGCTATTATGTGCAGTGGGGGAAATTGGTAAAGGTACTCATTTGGTTTAGATTTGCATTCCCATTTCCCAATGTGACATCATCAAAATATTAGCCAGATTTACCCCCCTATTTTGGATGTCACAGGGTCACATAACCTAACCTGCATTGGAAACTACAAAATCAATGTAGGGTTTCCCGGCGCTGATTGCATGGACTTGCCTCAGGTGTGAAGAGGTAGACGAGGCCGTCAGTAGCTCCTGGCAGAGTGAGGGCACGCACCAGGAAGATGGTCAGTACCAGGTATGGGAACGTCACTGTCACATATACAGCCTGGAGAAATATTATGAATGAGTCAAAGGCTCTGTTTCCAGTATGTTTATGTGAAATCAATTCAGACATTGCTTCAGTTTGCTTATGTTTATTTGTTGATTATTCCTTCAGCTTTTCCTCTTTAATTTTGAGTAAGGGTGGGAGAGAATGGTACGTAGCTAATTCAACATTATGTTGAATCCATCTAGGCAGTAGTCTTAGGGTTTACCATTTGAGCCACAAAGACACAGTAAACTGTAGTACTGTAGAATGTATTATGTTGTCAAGGGTCACGGTCAAGGTCAAAGAAGAGCTACGCAGCTCCACTTTGCACACTTGGTTGACCTAATTTTAACAACAGAACAATTCAGTTAGTGCCATGCAGGTAGCATTTAATAAATACACTGTAAAATCCTGAGTGATATAACTTAACAAATTTGTACCCTCTCAGAGTTGCAAATGGATAAATTAAAATTATGTAAATTATGTATTAAACATTGGTGATTTCAGAGGGAATCGACCCATGATCGTTATTATTTAAGCCTGGACATTGATCTGTTACACACACCTTGCCAATGGTCTCAATGCCCTTTATGAAGCAGACGTAGACCAGACACCAGGCGGAGCCCAGGCTCGCCACCATCCACCACTGCAGTGAGCCGCTGGTCTCCACGTTAGGAGTGATGTTCAGGGTCTCTCTGTACCAGAAGTAGTTCACTGACGTGCTGTCCACACATTCCTTTACGTAGGCTGATCGTAACCGTGAACAGATAAGATAAACAATGGTCGTTTGTGCGTATGCGTGAGTCTGTGTGTGTGTGCGTGCATGCATGTGTTTTTGGGGATTATCTTTTACTTCTTTTTGTGTTTTAATGAATAATAATAATAATAAAAACTTTATTTGTAATAATGGATTGTATTTTTATAGCGCTTTTCTATGCACTACGTGCTTACTCAAAGCGCTTTAGAATGGTCCATTCATTGGGAGGTGAAGCGGCGAACAGTCAACGCCAGCGTCCTCACTTCCCACATTCACACACCAATGGTGGCAACCACTGGAGGCAAGATGGGGTTCAGTGTTTTGTCCAAGGACACTTCGACATGTGGACAGGAGGAGCCGGGATTCGAACCGCCGACCGACCTGCTCTACCTCCTGAGCCACAGCCGCCCAGTGTGCATTGTACAAAAAATATATACACACTATATTATATAGTGTGTATTTGTTGTGTCTTTGTTGTAAATATTTTGTAGTAGGAGGCTGACTAGATAAGTACAGTAGGCTCTGCTGTTGCTTTGTTCAGTACTGATGATGGTAGCAGAGAGGCTTTACTTGTATTGAAAAATGTTAATCAACTAATACAAGTTATTAGCAAGTATTTTAGCAATAGCTTCACTATCTATTTGTATGGCATAGTTTTAAGCCTATTAACTATTAACAAACATTTACAAAGTAATTAATAACGTATTAACAGTTTATAAGAGATAGTTATTCTAACACATTACCTATTATTGTTGAATTACTCATAGTCATAACATAGACGCAATGTGCCAGTAGGTAACCGGACAGTCATTGGCCACATAATGTCAATGGAAACCTGGTTCGATTCTGACTGGAGATGTGTTGTGTTCAATTGTTCCTGTCTCTCAGTCATAATACAACATAAACTGCCTAACAACTTAATGCTATTGTCATTTTTCAGGAACATTACATGAAGGCTTGTAACAAAAACCCATGTGTTTGTCATTTTAAACTATGCAATTGGTTTGGTTTTCATAATTCTGAGTAGGTAACTATCTTTATGCACCAATCTTCAGATGACAAGTTGAGCAAACATTTCCAGTGCACTCGTGAATATTTTAATATTAAAGTCCAGATGAAACAGCATTTTGAAAATATCTGATTTTAGTATTTACATATTTCCATGAGCAACAGGAAAGGATAATATTGGGAGGAATTTGAATGTTGAAAAGTGGACATACCATACAAAATAAAATAAATAAATGGCTGAATATACACTGTATCGATATGCTGTAGGTATATAGTATATTCTTGCCAACCTGTGTGATTGTCATTGAGGGGACACTGGCTCCAAGGCAAGGGGTCCTGGAAGGAGTTGAATAAGTACCAGAGGACCCAGCCCACGATAGCATTATAGAACAAACACACCAGAAAGGAGACCACCAGGGAGGAAACACCTAAACAAAGAAACGTGTTGTTATTGTTTGTTGTTAGCTATTGTTGTGGGTAGCCTGTGTCAAGTGCATTCGCACATAAAGTATGTATTCTTCTTCTGCATTTAACAATTTTACATTATCCTAACTATTAGGAGCAGTGGATGGATACCATTTAAATGGAGCCCAGGGAAAGGTTAGTGGTTAATTGTCTTGCTCAGGGATATTAAAGTGTCTTTTCCACTCCATCTGGTCTTCTAATTCCGAGAGAACCTCTCACTCAGCTACACATGTAAATGGTGCATTTCTATAGTGCCTTTCTCACAAGTGCTATAGTGTACATTTACACATTAACGTTGGAGGGAACCATGCATGCAAAGCAATTATGCAATTATGGGTTCAGTTTCTTGCACAAGGACACTTTAAATCAAACCAGAAACCTTCTGATTCCAAGACAGCCACTCTACCTCCTGAGCCACTGCCGCCCCGTTTAATACAGTCAGCAACAAATACTGCAAACATCTTGAGTGTTAATTTAACTCTGATTGGCAAACATAACGTTACATATACACTTGTAATTGTCTAATTGTCTACCTACAGTTTCATTCACGAAAGTTCATTCTACAGCATCCATTGACACATACCGTACACACAAACATATGTGCAAACATGTTGACGTACCGACTCCACCCAGAAATGGTGAGATGGTGTGCCAGACGCCGATGCTGCCCTTTCTCAGCTTCTGTCCTATTGCCAGCTCCAGGTAAAGCAGAGGAAGACCCTCAAATACCAACGCTAGCAGATAGGGGATGAGGAAAGCACCTGAGACAGAACAGTGAAGTGATGATGAAGATGTTGCTGCAAGTTGTTGGCCATCTTTCAACATAATCTCGACTACTGTACTGCTTCTGGGGTCTGAGGACAACAAGAGGCACTTCAGCTAAATGACCCATTTGGTTCTCTTTGTATACTGGGACACGGATTTGGGGTCTCAGAGATAAACATGAATGGAGTCTGTGGCTTAATGGATACATTTGTTGTCACTATTCTGTAATGACACAATTGACTATTTATTGTCTTTTCACAGAATAACAGAATACAATATACAGCAATCACTGAGATAAAAAAATTAATATGTGCCCTATTTTATTTTATACTACTGTATACTGTAGAAGACAGTTTCACTGCCAAAAAAAAAAATCAAAGCATTTAAATAGTTCTCAAAGCACATCAAATGCCAGCCACCAAGATGCTACTAGATGATACAGTACAGTATACTGTGTGTCAACAATAGAAAGCATCTCACCTCCTCCATGGATCTGGCAAAAGTAAGGAAAACGCCACACATTGCCCACTCCCACAGCAAAGCCAATGCAGGACAACAGGTACTGGGTCTTGTTGGCCCACTTAGGTCTCTCCTTTACCTCCTTGGAGACTGCCAGATCCTCCATGCCTTCTGCTGAACTGCTGTTATTGTGTGACCTGGGGTCTGGAAGCGGATAAGTATAGAAGAGAGATTGTCTCAGTGTCAACACAGTGGAAATCTACTGAGAATCAGCTGAGTTTAATGGATAACCGGACAGAAGCCTGGGAGTTGTCATGAATTGTCATCATTGGCACAAGAGCCATTGTAAAGCGCTGTGTTGTCGTATAACATTTATAAAAATAGCAGCAGCTATAGACAGATCCATGGAGGGGTGCCCTGGGTGCAGCTCAGGTCACGTGTACCATTAAGCTTAATGGTACACCTCACCTACGGCTACCCGTTGATTGCCCACAGCTGGCCTACAGGGCAAGGCTCTGTGGATTTGTCTATACTGAACACGCCAGTAGAACACATCAGTCAAGCATCAGTAGATAACTAATGAACTAGTTCATGTAGTCCTCTGTGTAGTGTGTACAGTATACAGAGAAGAGAGACTGGGGCAGTGGGGTATGCTCACATGCGTGATACATGGAACCAGAGGAAGGAATTCCTCTGTAACTCCAGATGTATACCTATATTCACTTTGGCAGATATTCACGATGAATGAGATAAAGTATCATTAAAGGTTTTATGACATTCAATTTAATTTCTTTTTCTTTTTCTTTTTTCTTTTAGGTTTTATGACCTCAATTACACTAAAAAAACCTGAACTTTGAACATTCAGTGGATTTTCTGTGGTCTGAAGTTTTCTTTGGGGTTTGGAAGCCTTTTGAGCTACAATGAAAACAGGCAACACAGTGAAAACAGTGACATCTGCTGGCAAATCCCATTGACATATATGGGATTTGCAGGATCTTACATCACAAACAGCAGGAAAATCAGAGCACCTGTTTGAGCCAGAAAACCCCAGATCACAGAAAATCTACTGAATGTTAAAAGTTCATGTTTTTTGGGTGCAATTGAGCTTAGAAAACCTAAAAAAAATAAGAACAATTCCAAAACCTTTTTTTTAATGTCACAATCCCTTTAACTTTCCAACATGCTGTGATGATGTACACTAGTAGCATTGATAAACACAGCAAATGGATTTTTTTAATGTGCATCCGGCTTTGTCGGCGTATTCGGGAGAGGGAATCTGGAAGGGAGGGTGATAATTGTCACTACACATACTCATATGGGCTGGGGCAGTACCTGTCACACCTGTGGGGAGTGTTGGAAGTGGAAGCTCCTCACTGTCAGGTGAGCCAGTAGGATACAACAGCAGTGACAACACATACGTGTGTACTGAGGAATCAATTGGTTTAACGACTCAATCAAGAAAAAAGGGGGTAAAATATTGAATCTTTAGTGATACAAAACCTTATTGTGTACGGTGTGTATAATTGCACTGATTGGCATGCATGATAATTGGCTAAATTTGGTGCTTACACAGAATCTATTCAACAAGATGTCAGAACAAAGATACATTTTCCATGGACAAGGACTTACAGCAATGGTTCCCAAGCGTTTTAGCTTGAGACGCAAAAGATAAATTTGGTGTCTCTCAGGGGACCCAAACGTACATAACTTAATTATAAAATAATCACTTAAGCCCTATATAATTCAACAATAGTCAAAATATCTACAAGCTTTCAACGCAACAATGAGTTGTGAGCTTGTTGAAGCTGTAACTTTATCATTTTGTTTGGATGTTTTAATGCTTTTTTTTACAATAATTTTAATACATTACTAATAATAACTATGCCTTACAGAGTCGGGGTCCTAGACCAGGTATTGCAGGTGAGCTCCGCTTGGACTTTGCTCAATAGATAGAAGAGAAAGATAACATGAGGGGACCATTGACCTCGTGAGCTGCCAGTATGTGGAGGCCAGGTAAATTTATTCCAATCTGTTGAACCTGGAAGACAACCATCTCTGAAAGAACATATAAAATCCTCAAAATGTACAAAATGTGACCATGCGTGTTTGATGAGGGTATGCATTGTTTTTTCAGTAATGTGCAGCTCTCTGCCAAAGCTTGTGCCCGCAGGTGGCAGCATTATGTCGTCTATCAAAATGCTACTAATGGTCTGGTTTGGTATAGGTTTACTTTTATACAGTCATGTGAATGTTAGCAAATTGCAATATTACAAATATTACACAGTACACAACAGTCAGATTCAATCAGATAGGAAAACACTTTATTTTCAAGTACAGGTAATATATAGATGTGCGTCGGCAATCGGCATAGGCTATATGTGACAACCCAACATGAAACGTAATTTATGCAGGTCCTGAATAAGTAATAGACATTGTGGAACCTGCACAATGTTCTCACAGACCTGTGAGAACATTGCATTTTATAAATGTACTACTCTCACAGAGGACTTGTTTGTAGGAATCCAGGAATCCAGTTCAAAACACAGCTCATGACATCATACTGTATGTCAGTAAAAGGTGTAACCATTAAAGGGCCACTTCACCCCTTTTGCAACCAGATCTTATTTTAATGATGTTTGGGAGACAAGAAACACTTTCCTGGGGGTTTTATGTGGGGAATTTGTGTTTTTAGATATTTCAGTATTTCAAAGTGTCCATGCGCTCCATGATGTCATAATAATAGCTAAACATTGGCCAAAATGTGCAATGTAATGTATGTACTTTCTTTCTTTCTTTCTTTCTTTCTTTCTTTCTTTCTTTCTTTCTTTCTTTCTTTCTTTCTCTATTGTATAGGAAGTGTCCTCTTTCTTTCTCTATTGTATAGGAAGTGTCCTCTTTCTTTCTTATTTTCTACCATGCACCACCATGTACCTTTAAAACCGACTCATGGAGCTATGCTCAAACAAATGTCTTACATCTGAATTATTTCAAAACAGTGAAAATAGCCAAATCCTAACACCTGCAGATCAGTTATTATCGGCAAAGAGGTGTAAGAGGGAAAGGGGAGGGGGAAATATAGACCCCTGCGGGACTCCGTTCAACTATGGGTTTAAATGGATTAGGTGCTCAGATTACAATTCAAGATACATTTTAGTATTATGTTCTTTTCTCAATACCAGCACAGCACAGCCTGGGTGAAATATATCGATGCAAAAACATGCAAAGAAACCTTGACACCCAGCTTCAAACAACCCATAATGAGGTCAGATTAAACGAAGGTTGCCTCTGTTTCTAACACATATTGTATGATACGATACGGCGGCTTAGACTTTATACACATTTCTCTGTAAATCATTAATACAACTTGGAGGTGCTTTCATTCCTCTCCAGTGTGTCAATGAATGACTGATATATTTGAAGTCATCCTTTTTTTTGCCAGAGGCACAAAAGAATGAATGTCTTTTTACTCTTTTAGCATACAATACAGTACACATGAGTGCACACACACACACACACACACACACACACACACACACACACAGCGACATTTAACAATGATGCTTGACAACTTCAATAATAATGTTTAAATATCAATCAAACATGATCATTTCTGTCTGTTGTGAAAATAGACATAGAGGAAGTGACATATGGCATATCCAGGGACTGCGAGACTTGGGATCCCCGCCAAAATAAAGATGATCACAGCTATCCATGGTGGGTACGGTACTGATGCCAGAGAGGGGAATTCCTCCTAAAATCCATCCAGAAATATAATGAGCGCATTGAGCATGTCAGCACTATTGACAATGGTGTTTAACTCTGGCATCACAATTTTTGGCACATAAGAAGAAAATTGTGGGGACATTTTTGAAAGCTTTTTGAAGAATTATGTAAAATAGGTGGTTAACCAGCTGTCATGATCACGGGTTCCCAAACTTTTCAGACCCCCCAAAATAATAATATTTGTACTGGGGGTCCCCTGTCCCCTCGGGACAAGCACTTTGAATTGCAAAAGCATTACATTTGACTTGGTTCCACAGATCCTTAGTGTGAAAATAGCAAAATGAATTCAGGGTTGAACATTTTCTTATCACATACCCATAGCCTTACTGTATTTGTTTACAAAGACAATAATGAGAAAATAGCATATGATCTACACTGTCATTTCATATAATAAAATAACATAACAGATGAGAACATGCAGGTCCTAATGGCATTTTGTTGAACCACCGAAGGTCGCTACAGTAGCTGTTCTCTGCTCTGTTTAGGTTCCTTCACATCATAAATCAAGTCCATTGTCTCCTCAGCTGTGAACTCTTATCACACCGCCGTTAATAGTTATCGGCACCAGAGCTGATATGACCTTTAATATCCTCTCTGTTCAAGTATCAATCCCCTCACCAAGGGCAACTAAAGGCTGGGTATGTGATAAGATATTGAATTGTAGAGGAATAACATCCTCAGAAGGCAACTTGAAGAGAATTATAAGAGCAAAACAAAGCAGCTGACAAGGTTGAAAAGGAAATTAGCTTACAGAGTTGGGGTCCCAGACCAGGTATATGAGCTCCGCCTGAAATTCGGTTACCAGGTAGAACAGGAAGATGACAAGGATTATGAGAGGACTGATGACTCTCCATGTGGCCTGCCAGTAGATACCAGGCTTTTGTCCAATCATGAACACCATGTCGCTATTGAATCTGAGAACCAATATTTATGTATTAATGGATATTATCATACTATAATTCTAACAATGTCTAAGTGTGTGTCTGTGTGTCAGAAACACTGCCGTAGCTCCTTACTGCCTGCATGAAAAACCTGAATCATTGCCATGCAGATAATTTAAGGTTCTTAAACACTCTTTTGCTCTAATACAGTCTATGGTACTGTAGGAGCTAGTTGTTTGATGTTAATCTACAAAAAAGTAAGTCAGAGAGGCTTATCGGTAGCAGCCAGGGTGCGGTCGAAAGGTCATGGGTGCTCTACCGACTGAGCTACCCTGACACCCTTTTGCAGGGGATAGCACAAAATGAAGATAATAAGAGGAAGTCTTTGTGACATACAGTAGGACCAATTGTAACCACTAACCTGTCTATGCCATATACGTAAACAACAGATATCAGCTCAAAGAAGGCGATGGTCAGAAGGGGGATGGAGCCAGCAAATTTGTCGAAGAAAGCAAGCCAGTAATTCCCTGACTGCTGAGCAAACAGGAGGGCAATGATGAAGCTCACGATGCATGTTATACCTGACACACACACACACACACACACACACACACACACACACACACACACACACACACACACACACACACACACACACACACACACACACACACACACACACACACACACACACACACACACACACACACACACTTTGACTCCAGTGTATTTGATGGATATTTGTTCTTAGATACTGGACTGAGCTCAAAACACTCACCAGTTAAAACTTCTCTGGGCCACTTTTGGGGAAATATGTTTAGGTCCCGTAAGGGAACCACGACTCCCTCGATGTTACCAAACATGGTGGACAGACCCAGACAGAAGAGCATGGTGAAAAACAGAACGGACCAGAGTGGAGAGATGGGCATCTTGGCGATGGCCTCTGTGAATACAATGAATGCCAGACCTGTTCCCTCCACACCCTGGAAAAATACAGTTACAATTCATATATTAAAATAAAATAAGAATTAGGGAGCTATAGGCTGCAGCTTGGTCTTGGTATTCATTGACACAGGTTGCTGCATGGCTCACTCCCTGGCACTGACAGGGTGTGAATGGAGAGGGTCTTGTTATACGGTATAAACAGTGCCTACCAACTCAAGCAAAAGTGCTCTTGAGCAAAACACCAACACCAAAGTTCTCCAGTGGTGCTGCACTGCAGTTAACCCTGTGTTGAGAACTAGTGCAATATCTTTGTAGGGAATTGTGTTTACGTGTAGCTAGGAACTAAAGGATATGCAAAGAATTACACATTTACATAATGGTAGGAGGCTTTACAAAAAAGTGATTCTTAATAATAATAATTACAAGACTGGAATAATGTAGGATAACAGTGGTTACCTCACCGAGTAGCTTCTGCAAGTCACAGGTTTTAATGTTCAGTCTGTGAACAACTTCTGGATCGGAGATGTTCAGTTGGTTCAAAACAGTCTCATAATTGTCTGGGGTGATGCTGGCCTCAGCAAGATCAAATGTATTCAACAGCGCCATTATGTTCCTGGGGGGATACCAACAAGTATTGTCTATTGTTTTGTAGCCATTGCATCAAAGATGTAGTGCATGATGCCTTTGGTTATATTCTAGCGTTCACTGACTAGAACACTGGGAACCATAGCCCATGGTTTCTGCTATTGGAGACCTCTTGAATGATCTAAGTGTGTAAAAGACTGCAGCTGCAGTGTGAGGCTGTATGAGATTTGAACTCACCCTTCCACACAGGCATCATAATTCTCTGTGGCTCTAAATCCAATGATAGAGTAGATGACCGTGGCGGCATAGATAGAGGTGCCTCCGGTGACGACAGACAGGATCAAAGCATCTTGCTTGCAGTTGTTGCTAGTAAGAATAAGGATAAATGAATAAGACAAAACTAAATTCATTTTAGGTATGATGATTAATGTGACTATCATCATCATCAGTCTTTTGAAATCCTTCAGATTTCAAAATCACTATGGTCATAATAAAACAGTACAAAGATGCACATATCTTACTGAATAGGATTGTAGCTGGAGAAGGAGATGAGACCACCCCATGCCAAACTGAATGAATAGAAAACCTGCGCGCCTGCGTCCATCCAAGTCATTGGATTAATCAGTTCATCTATCTGAAGGCATACAAAACGTTGCTCTAGATTAATGTGGAAATTAGAGATTGAATATGTATGGCAGGCAATGTACTGTACTTTGAACAGCTTTTGAGTGACAATCAAACCATACATCTGGGGTGAAGAGAAACGTGATTCCACTAAAGGCGCCTTTTAGAGTTAGCCCTCGGATCAGGAAGATGGTCAGTACAACATAAGGCAGGGTGGATGTGATGTAAACTGCCTGAGGTCATTAGGGGGGGGGGGGGGGGGGGAAGAAGAAGGAGACCATCAGAGGGGTATAATAATATCACAGTTATGTGTACATATCAACTTGACATTCATGTAGATGACTGAGACCTTAACTGACCTTGCCTGTTGTGCTGATCCCTCTGATGCAACAGACATAGAGGACCATCCAGGCGCACATGAGACACAGTACTATCCACCACTGCAAGCCTCCGGAATCTGATATAGACGCTGAACTGTTCAAAGTCACTCTGTACCAAAAGTAATCTGTTGGGGAGCTCTGCTCACACTCTGGCAAAAGACCTGTAGGTGGTGACAAATAATGTCTGCTATGGTGGCATAGTTTGATTGCTTTCGTGGTATAATGAATAAAAAACAAAACATAAAAACAAATAGTCTACTGTTACATGTTTGAGGTTGTAATAGCGATTTTAGCTATTTTTGACAGGGGGCGGGGGCATTCGAACAAGTGGCAAATTTATGTTTTTTTTGTTTTTAAGATGTACAGTGATTTTTTTTAATTATTATTTACTATAGTCCTACTAGACCACAGGACATTAGGCCTACATCTGGCCACAATAGATATACGTGACCTATTGAACGTGAAGGGGGAGGTGAAAAAAACATATTGAGCCTACAACACACAGTAAAGTCAAAGTCGTACGATTTGTCACACACGTTACTGCAGTGACATTCTTTCTCCGCATTTGACCCATCTCTTGCAGCAGTGAGCCGCAGCCAAGGAGCGGTGAGCTGCAGCCGTGCCGTGCTCGGGAATCATTTGATTAGTTAATTTGACCCCCCAATCCAACCCATTGATGCTGAGTGCCAAGCAGGGAGGCTTTGGCCCTTTCTGAAACCATCTTATTAGCCAGGCTAACACAGTACGTACACAACAGAGAAAGAAAGGTATAGATGTTTATAATATATATATTATATATATATATATATATATATAATATATATACTGTGTATTCAATTACCTGTGCCGTTGTCATTCAATGGACACTGGGACCAAGGAACAGAGTCCTGAAAAGAGTTGAAAAGATACCAGATAGTCCAGGCCATGATGGTGTTGTAGTATAGACCAACCAGGAAGGATGCCAGCATCGAGGCTATACCTGAGTGATAGGTGTACCTTTGACTTTAAAATCATATCCTAAAGCCTGATTTATAGCCACTTTGTCATATGGTGGAGATTGGAGAATAAGCTTAAATTACAATATGTTGAGATGGTATGTCTGTAACATAAGGCGTTTTGCTCTTATGATTCAAATGCATTATATGATTGACGTTTAGCTATACTTACCAACGCCAGTCAAGCAAGGATGGATGGCCCGCCAGACTCCCACACTGCCTGTTCTGAGGCGCTGTCCAATGGCAAACTCTAACAGTAGGAGAGGTGTTCCCAGGAGAACCAACAGGATTAGGTAAGGAATGACGAAAGCCCCTGAAAAGTGGAGACATCCTGGATTATCCTACAGTGCAGTAGGCCGAAATTCCGACATTAAATGTGTCTTTTAATAGCTGGATTCTGTTAATCTGAAATCAAAGTCACGTATTAGTTATTTACAGGTATATAGTGTTATCCTCAGGCATCTGTCGGGGCTCCCTGTGGTACATTCAGCCCAACGCACCACCTTCATAAGGATTTGATTACTATAAGCTCTGGCAGGACTTCAAGATTTTCTGTGACACCTTGAATTTCCTTGTCTGAGATGCTTCACCTTTTTGCCACATACTCTGTGTACATACTCCAGGACAGCTCCTTAGTGATGTGCACACCATGTGAAGCGGCTTGCTTACTCACTGGTGTCCCATCGCTCGAGAGTGGCATGTACGTACATGTATGACCTCTGCATGTATGACCTCCACAATTATTGCCTTAGTTTTCTTTAAATTCAGGTGCAGTTTACTTGCCACGACAGATGTTCCACCTCCTAGGCCCTTATTCCTCGTTGTTTGATATCAGGCCCATCAACACTTTGCCGTCGGCAAACTTAACAATGGTGTTGGACCCCCCCTTCTTTTTTATCAATGCATTGTGACCACATGCTCCACATTCCCGTGGTTTAACTGTTTCAGATGGAAGATAAACTTCAGGGTCTTTTACCACCATTAGCTGATAAGGTGGTGTGATACAGTACCTGTCTAGTTCCCCATTTGTCACTTGGGAGGAGACATGGAAGCCATGCATGAAAAACTTATTGAAATTACCAATTACAATATCACATATATTTGAACCCAATATCACTGTTTTATGATTGAATATGCAGTAGCATTATTTCCTGACAGCTCTATAAACTGAAGTCACCAATACAGGCTATCATTGAAAATGTTTTTCTTGTTAACACTGGAATGTTTGGGTCTACTGTACATGCACCCACTTATCATAACTTTACATTAGCCTATATTGGAATGTGAACATGTTGCAGCTGAAATGTTGTCAGCTGCAACAACATGGTCAGCTACAACAAAGGTCTGGCGAAGCAAGGTATGGGGTCTTGGACATTCCTTTTTCACATCATAATCGACATTGCTAAATTAGAAGCCATTATGTCCCACTTGGGCTAAAGAAGAATATGTAAATCTGCTCTAGCCTTGCATGTGATGAAAAGCAGAAAAGGCTGAATATTTTAATAGCTGGTAACTTAAGATATTACAATTTAAATTATTTGTACAACACTATGCTTTGTCAGCTTAACAGACCCCCCCCCCCCCCCCCTCCCCCCCTCGCCATCTTACCTCCTCCATGGGATTGGCACAGGTAAGGGAAGCGCCATACGTTGCCCAGCCCTACGCAGAAGCCCACGCAGGTGAGGATGTACTGTGCTTTGTTGTCCCATTTGAGCCTGTCGGTTTCTCCCTTTTCCAGCTCCTCCAGCTCCTGGTGAGAGGGGATTCGGTCATCTAGACCCGGATTTGGAAACGCCAGTCTCATTGTGCAGCGTTCCACCTCAGTCAGTGAGACAATGCAGTTGATACTGTAGGTACTGTAGTGCAGTATCTGAAAACCAGTTCTCACAGTAGATAAAACCGTCTTTTATCTTTTCTCTTCCTGCAACCTCACACATTAACCCCTTTCTTCACTTACCATTCAACAGTTCTTTCTAAGTCCAGAGTGAAAAACAGATACACACTTAATTATAATGAATATACCTAATGACAATTTCTACAAAAGATGAGATTGTTGCTACTTACATCAAATAGTTTCATTAATTTAGACTTTTAGTGGCCTATTGAGCTCACTTGACCAACTGGATTTATTAAACCTCAGACCTGTTGGTGTAAAAAAAAATAGAAGATATTAACAGATGGAAACATTTGCCATTATCAGTTCCAGCACGTATAGCAGTGGTTAAAATGAATGTCCTACCTCGTATTAATTTTATTAGCTCAATGGTGCCGCTGGCACCCCCAGCGAATTATTGGAAAAAGCTGGACACATTAAGGAAATATATTTGGAATAATAAGCAACCTAGTATTAAATGGTCTGTGCTTCAGTATGGGAGGTCTGATGGGGGATGGGCATGCCCTAATTTCAAATTGTATCATTGTGCTTTTGTGTTGAGAAATATCATTGTTTGGATGGATAAGGATAAAACAGCTTCTTGGGAAAAATTAGAACAGGAATTATTAGACACTGTAGGAATGAAAGGTTTTCTTTTGATGAGTATTTCTATTAAGAGATGTAATTTGTATTATGGTCCAATGTTCTCATATTTACTTCAGGTGTTTAGAGCAGTAGAGAAATACATAGGGTTTGGAACTAAGTGGTGTAAATCTTCTCCATTGTGGAACAACAACTATATGCTATCTGGGGGAAGGCCATTCACTAATAGGAGTTGGGAGGAGAAGGGCATTAGGACCCTTCAAGATATTAATGGAGCAAATAATATTATGGACTTCCAGGACATAGTTAGAAGGTACGGGATTGATAGGCATTCTCTGTTCTTTTATTTCAGAATCAGATCTGCTTGTAGAGCCTATGGGGTTCCCTGGGGAGCAGAATTAAAAGACCATCCCATTCTTTTCAAAATGCCCCTAAACGAATCGTGTCATATGTCCGGGGATCTACGAGTTTTGGGGAAGAGTTACAAGGACATTGACAGATCTATTGGGGGTGCAATTTCCGATGGATCCATTTGTACACCTGTTAAACGATGATTCTATGTTACCTCTTACGGCAAAGACATGCAAGGTCTGGTTGGCTGGGCTTACGGCAGCCAAAAAGATCATAGCCCAACGCTGGAATCCCCCACATGATGTCTCAAAAACACATTGGCTGCGAAGCTTTCTGGACATTGCTTACCTGGAACTGTCATCGGCAAGGATTAATCAGGCCCAAGAGGGCACAATTTCAATGTGGACAGACCTAATATCAGACCTGAAAGACTTACTGACTCGGTGATTGTAATTGATGTGTTGTGGGTTGATTATTCTGTGAATAGGATGGGGACGGGGAGGGAGGGGTTTCTGTGTGTGTGTGTGTGTGTGTGTGTGTGTGTGTGTGTGTATGTGCGTGCGTGCGTGCGTGCACACGAGTATGCGTGTGAGAGTGAAGGTTTTGAGTTCAATCTTGTACACTGTAAAATGACTATGCTATGTTCTTGTTCAGAAAACTAATAAAAATTGAATGAGAAAAAAAAAAACCTCAGACCTGGTCACCCGGTGCCATGCAGGGTTCCAGGTGTGGCGATGGGGTGCCAGAGGTGGCCTGGCATGCACCCTCAGTTGCAAATTCTGCTCCCTCAATTTAAGTTTTATATGTAATATTGGGGAAATGTACCATGCAGTGCGGTACCAACTAACAACCAAGTGACTAAATGTGGAGGTAAGGGGATCCCTGACGTCATGTTGATGATGTATGGGCATTACACTCTGCCGCAAACCATTGGTCCAACTTGTTTCCCACTCAGTCAGCACTGCAATGCACTATACAGTAGAGTAATAAAAGGATAGAGGCCGAACCGGACCCTTAGCCCCACCCCTCCGCTATTAACAATAGAAAGCACAGGTTCGTGTGACCAAGGTTGAGCATGGGAATAAGACATATTGGGATTTCAAACAAGGCATTTTATTCTCTTTTCGTTTTGTACACAGTTATTCTTTTAAAATACTCATATTAAAAGTCAACATCATATAAACAACCAAGACATATACTATACTGTACCATACACTTGGCTGGCGTACCGGAGGATGAGCACAGCAGCATGAAATAAGGGCATTTCTACATACTAATTCCCCAGGCAGCCAGTATGCTGATACATTTAGGAAAAACCATGCCTTCAAACTCTTGTCCTCCTCAGATACGCCAACCTTACAGCAAGCTAGGGGATCCCCTGAATAAAAGCAGCACAGCCCTTTTAAACCTGTCTGCCAATAAACCCCACCCTTAATTTGAAACAAGGAGCACCTGGCTGATGTTGCCATAGTAACAGGTCTACCTGGTTACAAAAAGAAAAACAGCTGGTGGTATATAGGCCTACTAACCAACAGCCATTAAGTCATCAATAATGTTTGAAGAACACATTGTAGTGAATTCTAAGTAATTTAGAGACAGTTGGAACTTAAAACATATACAAAACATAAAAACATATATTTTGACACCAACTTGACCTTCTAAGTGGCTTGGAAGCTGAGATATTGGCACTTATAAAACATGGCCCTAAGCTACCGCACTAACGGTCATTCCGCTTGCAGCAGCTGACGGCTCCCGTGTTGTTTCGACTCAATCGGTGCAGACATGCAAAGGTATTGCATTTGGGTACAATGCAATGCATTATTGACAGATGCCTGCAGCCTATGCATTGTCGAAACATGTACTACCCTTTCGTACATGTACTAATTAAGTTAGGTTATATGTGAATATAGATATGCCTCCACATCCATGTTGGTGTTGGCCAAGGAGATAAACTTTCCAATGCTGCAAAATGGCTGAATCAGATCACAGGAATTACGCCTGTCGTAGTTGGGAGGGAGGGAGGGTTGGGAGGGCAGGTTGAACAGCAAATGGATTTGGGATTCAATTAGTCTAGGTTGGTTTTTCGATTTGCAATTTTCCTTTCTTAAATTTTGTTATTTGCTCCATTTATATTTCTATGACTATAGACATGTTTTTATTAATTTTGAACATTTCCTGATTAAATACTATAGGTAAACCTATACCATAAGCATGAATTATGGTTAGATTAAATGTTTTTTCATGGAATATTCAAGGCATCAATGATGCAAAAAAACGTCGTGGCTGCCTGGACATTTTTAAGGAAAAAGCTGTAGATGTTGCACTATTACAGGAAACAAATATAATATGATATCTGTAAATTAAACAATGCAGATTTTAAGGTAGCAGCTTTTTCTGCGGCCCAGAATAGAACAAAAGGAGTGATTGTTCTATTTCGGTCAAACATTAAGATTAGCATTATTAAAAAGGGAAAGGACCAAGAGGGAATAATTGCTTATGTGAAAACTGTTATTAATGGACAAAAAATTGCATTTATTTCAGTGTATGCACCCAATGTTATCTTCCTGTGGATTTGTCCATTTTATTGGGAAGAAAACCCGGACTGGATCCGTGGATCCGGATCCAGATCTTCAAATAGTAAAATCAACAGGAATCTAACATTTTTATGAAAAAATAAACCACTTGAGTTTTGGTGATGCTCTATATTGTCTGAATCAACTTTGTTTGTGTTTGTTTACGTACTAAAAGAGTGACTTTGAGAGCTGTTTTAGCTACAATGTAAGTCAATGAATTATCAATTTCTAATCACTGGAGCAGTATTTTTTTATTTCTTGTCCACATTATTGTAGTAACTACACAACCCAAACCTCAAAAAAAGTGGCCTTACCCTTTAATGAAATGAACAAATTTAAAATCATATTGGGGGCTGACTTCAATACAGCCGTGGAAGCCATAGATAGAACATCCAGGACTAATGTTAATTCACCAAGCACTCGCGCTGTAAAAAATGTGATGCATCAGTATTGTGCGGCTGTTGTCAGCGCATCATGGCAGGTAGAGCTCTGGTAGCTCTACCTGGTAGAGCTCTGGACTGAAGTTGTTATTCACTCCTATTAATTTCGAACAATGTATTCATGTAAAATTGACAAAATCCTAACTCTCAGATGTCCCAGGAAAACATTTTAATTATTTTGTTTTTGTCTTTTTTAGAACCCGAAAATGGAGTAGTCGGACTGAGGACTAGCTGCCTTTGCTGCCCTGTTCCACCAGTTGTGTTGTTCCACCATTTGTGTTTTAGTTAAGTTAACACTGGCATTTTATAAAATGGAATAAAGGGCTTTGTTTAATTCATTAAAGTATTTATTAACATCTTGCATAATTACAGTACATTTCAAGCACAACTAAATACACACCATAAAGAATTAAAGTTGTCTGCATGTGTATCACACAGATGGCTGCATCAGGGACATAGGAAACTATGGTGATGTCGGCCTCATTATGACTAAATACAGCAGTGGTTCCCAAACTTTTTCGTGTCAAGGACCCCCAAATCAACATTCATTAGGCCACGGACCCCACATTTGAAAAGTGGATAAGGGAGAATTTTTACGGCTCTAGCAGTGATTCCGAAAGATATTCATTTCATGGATCCCCCAGTTTCACACGCATTATGCCACGGATCCCCGATTTAATGGCATTTCTATCTCTGGTAGTACTGTCACGTCGTGGACTGCGGTCGCGCAGGTTTAAGAGAGCCAGTGTCACGGTGCGACTCAAGACAAGTATGCTGAACAGACAGGCAGGAGCAGAGAACGTCAAATTAAAGTATTTATTATACTGAAAACACTAGGTGAACATAACGGGAACAGAACACCATAACACCAAATGGACCCGCTAGGGATCATTTGGTTCCATTTGGATCCAAATGATCATTTAGCTGGGTCCCCCCTGGAACTCCCTCAAGTACCCCTGGGGGTCCCCAGACCCCATTTTGGGAACCACTGAAATACAGTATGTATGGACAACCCTGAAGGTGTACATTACAACATGATCACCAGGTGCTGGTCTGCTTGCTCTTCAGGATGACGTGGTGGAAAAAGTACTCAATTGTTTTACTTAAATAAAAGTACCAATACTGCAATTTAAAAGTACTTCGTTACAAGTAAAAGTACGGAATTGAAAATGTAAAAATATATAGGCCTATCTACACTTTGTTGTACTCATTTCATTGGTATTTTGGCAGAAATAGTGCTGATGGTGTCTTCCCTGCTCTCCTTATTGCAGCATTTGTTGCTTATCAATTTGAAGATGGCGTATGCTGGGATTGACAGACTGGGGAATCCAGCCAAGATGAAAATAATAACATATATCCAGGCAGGAAATTGACGCTCTGCCAGGGCGGGGAACTCCGGCTGTGGGGAATATCAGAATTAAAAGTAAATTACAGTAATAACATTAATAATAATTATGAAGACCAATATCATTTCAACAATAAAGAAATTGTATGAATGCAAAACATCGCTGTAAATGAAATCACATTGTATACAAAATTACAAATATTGTGATTAATTATACAGTAGCTACATGGTGGAAGGGCCTGCAATTATGCAGTACTTTTACTTTAAATTTTTGAATACTACTCCAAATATCATAGTCTTGTCTGCTAAACTGGGAATTCTATCATATCACACCGCCGGTAACAGTAATCGCCCCCCGTACAGCTGATATGACTTATCATCCAAAGGCCTCACTCACACCTTCGCAACAGACTGATGTATGCTTGTTGTATACAAAGTGTGTGATACATCTTGCCCCAATGCATTTCCAATGGGAGTCACATGGTTTGACACAACATTTGTGTTGTATGAGGGGGAGGGGGGCAGTCGAAACACAGCCGAAAGCCATACAACAGCTTGTAGTCCAAAATGTTATATCAAACCATGTGACTTCCATTGGAAATGCATTGGGCACTTACACTTACATCTTGCTTACATCTAGCATGCATCAATGTTGTATGCTAGATCGAAAGGTGTGAGTGAGGCCTTAGGCCTCACTCACACGATACTGTTCTTGTATCATTCCCCTCACCAAGTGCAACTGGTATGTGATAAGATATTGAATTGTAGAGGAATAAAGGCCTATTCATAGTCTGGATTTTCGGTGGTAAGGTGACCACCGCTCCGGTGGTGAGCTGACCACCGGAGCTGAAATAACGTTGAGCGGTGGTGAGTAAAAACAGAGAGTAGGGCTGGAGCGGTGGCGGTGGTTTGCTCTTCACCGCGGCTCGTGACGTCATGTTGTAGTTCGGTGGTCACCTCACCACCGAAAATCCAGACTATGTATGAGCCTTAACATCGTCGGGTGGCAACATGAAGAGAATTATAAGAGCAAAACAAAGCAGCTGACAAGAAGGTTGAAAAGGAAAGGAGGAAAAACACAAAAACAGGATATGGAAACTTATGTAAAATCATTCGCTTACAGAGTTGGGGTCCCAGACCAGGTAGGTGAGCTCCTCTTGAAATTCGGTTACCAGGTAGAACAGGAAGATGACAAGGATTATGAGAGGACTGATGACTCTCCATGTGGCCTGCCAGTAGATACCAGGCTTTTGTCCAATCATGAACACCATGTCGTTATTGAATCTGAGAACCAATATATATTTATTCATTATTATTATTATTATTATTATTATTATTATTATTATTATTATTATTATTATTATTATTATTATTATTATTATTATTATTATTACAATTATTATTATTATTATTATTATTACTAGTAGTAAGTAGTATCCTATTGCTATTGAAGACCTACATGTAAAACACAACATGTCAATAAATTGCCATGCAGTTAATTTAAAAAAACACACCCGTATGAACTGAGTGGTGCAACTCCCCCACCCCCCGCCACTAACCTGTGCCACTAACCTGTCTATGCCATAGATGTAGACAACCGCTATCATCTCAAAGAAGGCGATGATCAGAAGGGGGATGGAGCCAGCAAATTTGTCGAAGAGAGCAAGCCAGTAATTCCCTGACTGCTGAGCAAACAGGAGGGCAATGATGAAAGCCACAAGGCATGTTAGACCTAACAAACAAACACACGCACAACAATTTGACTCCAGTGTATTTTTACCAGCTGCTGGAGGCAGGCTGGGCTGTTTTCTATCGGGTTGGTAGTGGCAATTTAAGGCCTATTCATAGTATGGATTTTCGGTGGTGAGGTGACCACCGCTCCGGTGGTGAGGTGACCACCGGAGCTGTAATAACATGGAGCGGTGGTGAGTAAAAACAGAGAGAAGGGCTGGGGAGAGCGGTGGTTTGCTCTTCACCGCGGCTCAGTGTCATGTTGTAGTTGCAGTGGTCACCTCACCACCGATAAATCAGATTATGAATAACGCTTTATCATTGGCTGCCGTAGTCCCCCATATTTCTGATTGGCTTGCCGACCTCTCAGCCAATGGGATAGTATTGCAGCCAGCAAGTTAGCCACAGACATAATAGACGCCCTTTCCGGCTCTGGAGCGTATGTGCTCAAGGGAGGGCAAAACATTCCCAAGATTCCTTGTGAAGCACCGCGCAAGCATGAGTCACAGAGCGCATGTTCGAGTCTGATAAGTCCCGGAAAAGATGCGCTGTGATTGGCCAGTAATCACTTGAGTGGCAGTGTGACGTGCTGTCCACACCTCCGGCATACTTCCTCCCCTAGTGTAAATTGTTCCGCCCCTCCTTCAACACAGCGCGTCACGGCAGAGACCATTAATTTGGTCAGGTTTACTACGCTTTTAGTAGGACTTTTGACTTTGTGCAGTGCTTTAATTTGTTTCCACATACACACACACATAAATGCATATACACACAGATTTACATTTCATAGCACAATTCTGCAGATATAATAAGGCTGATAATTGATCAATTCTTCTTTATGGATAGTTGATCTTAGATACTGCATGGGCTGAGCTCAAAGCACTCACCAGTTAAAACTTCTCTGGGCCACTTTCGGGGAAATATGTTTAGGTCCAGTAAGGGAACCACGACTCCCTCGATGTTACCAAACAGGCTGGACAGACCCAGACAGAAGAGCATGATGAAAAACAGAACGGACCAGAGAGGCGAGATGGGCATCTTGGTGATGGCCTCTGTGAATACAATGAATGCCAGACCTGTTCCCTCCACACCCTGGAGAAACACAGTTCATGGTTACAAATCGGATAAGAAAATATGAATTATGGCATTGCAGGTTGTCCTTGAACATACGTATGGCTGGTTGACCAGTGACTCAAAGGTTGCTGGTTTGATTCCCGGCACTGACAGGATACCTTTAATGTGATGGATAGCGGGAGCCTAGTTTTTCCGTACTTACTGTACATAGGAATTGTCTTTATATTTCAAGTACCTTAGATTATGGTAATTTGCAATAAAGGTAGGTTCTTAAAAGAAGAATTACACGGTTGTAATAATGTAGTATAACAGTGGTTACCTCACTGAGTAGCTTCTGCAAGTCACAGGTTTTAATGTTCAGTCTGTGAACAACTTCTGGATCAGAGCTGTTCAGTTGGTTCAAAACAGTCTCGTAATTGTCTGAAGTGATGCTGCCCTCAGCAAGATCAAATCCATTTAACAGCGCTATTATGTTCCTGGAGAGATTGAAATTACACCAAAAAATGTCATTGTCTAATTCTATAATTTTTATCCCACGATTTTACAACCCATTTCTTCACCCAGTGTCTAATTATCTAATTATCTAATGTAATCCTGGGCGCCACGCTTCCTCTGCCAGCCTCGGGGGGGCTGCACATGTCGTAACAGTGGGAAGCTGTATGTGATTTTGTTCTAAACTCACCCTTCCACACAGGCATCATAATTCTCTGTGGCTCTAAATCCAATGACAGAGTAGATGACCGTGGCGGCATAGATAGAGGTGCATCCGGTGACCACAGACAGGATCAAGGCATCTTGCTTGCAGTTATTGCTATAGTAAGAATATAAGTAACCATAGAAGAACATGGCAAACAACATACATTTTAGGTATGATGATAAAGTGTGGCTATCATATATTTTTAATCCTTCAGACTTCAAAACCGCTATGGTTGTAAAACAGTACAAAGATGCACATCTCTTACTGAATAGGATTGTAGCTGGAGAAGGAGATGAGGCCACCCCATGCCAAACCGAACGAATAGAAAACCTGCGCACCTGCGTCCAGCCAAGTCGCTGGATTAATCAGTTCATCTATCTGAAAGCATACAAAACGTTGCTCTGAGTCTGCATTGACTTGGAAATCGGAGATTGAAGATGTATGGCAGACAATACTTTCAATAGCTTTTTGGAGTGACAATCAAACCACCTACATCTGGGGTGAAGAGAAATGTGATTCCACTAAAGGCGCCTTTTAGAGTTAGCCCTCGGATCAGGAAGATGGTCAGTACGACATAAGGCAGAGTGGATGTGATGTAAACGGCCTGAAGTCATTAGGGGGGAAGAAATATCACAGTTATATGTGTACATATCAACTTGACATTCATGTAGATGACTGAGACCTTAACTGACCTTGCCTGTTGTGCTGATCCCTCTGATGCAACAGACATAGAGGACCATCCAGGCGCACATGAGACACAGTACTATCCACCACTGCAAGCCTCCGGAATCTGATATAGACGCTGAACTGTTCAAAGTCACTCTGTACCAAAAGTAATCTGTCGGGGAGCTCTGCTCACACTCTGGCAAAAGGCCTGTAGGTGGTGACAAAATACTGTCTGGCTGCAGTGGACAAAGTAGACAGCATCTCTATATCCATCTTTGTTAAGAAAAGGTATATATGTACTGTATATTCAATTACCTGTGCCGTTGTCATTGAATGGACACTGGGACCAAGGAAGGGAGCCCTGAAAAGAGTTGAAAAGATACCAGATGGTCCAGGCGATGATGGTGTTGTAGTACAGGGCAACCAGGAAGGATACCATCATCGAGGCTATACCTGAGTGATGGGTGCACCTTTGACTGTAAAATCATATCCTAATGCCTGATTTACAGTATTAAGTACAAGTTACAAAGTCTTTGTATTGTTGTTGCAAGTCGTAAGGCCATTACTTTGCTCTTATGATTAATGCATTATATGATTGACGTTTAGCTATACTTACCAACGCCAGTCAAGCAAGGATGGATGGCCCGCCACACTCCCACACTGCCCTTTCTGAGGCGCTGTCCAATGGCAAACTCTAACAGTAGGAGAGGTGTTCCCTCCAGAACCAACAGGATTAGGTAGGGAATGATAAAAGCTCCTGAAAGGTGGAGACATCCTGGATTATCCTACAATTTTAGTAGGCCTGCACAGTTAAAGTGTCTTTTCTTAGCTGAAATCTGTTCATCTGGAATCTGCTATACTTGGAGAGTAATAATTATGTTGCAAGGTGTGTGTGTGTGTGTGTGTGTGTGTGTGTGTGTGTGTGTGTGTGTGTGTGTGTGTGTGTGTGTGTGTGTGTGTGTGCGTGTGTGTGTGCGTGCATGCGTGCGTGTGCATGTGTGTGTCTGCAATGCATGTCTGTTCACAGCGGTGCAAAACAGACACACAATATAAATGAATAAATATGGCCACATATCCTGAACCAGTAGTATAATGTAGTTACTGTATAGATGCAATGGGGCCCCTAGTGCATGCTACTTACTATGAAGCACACACATGCACGCACGCACGCACGCACGCACGCACGCACGCACGCACGCACGCACGCACGCACGCACACACACACACACACACACACACACACACACACACACACACACACACACACACACACACACACACACTACATTACATTACATCATCAGGGATGGAGATCCCATCATCATGCCCATATATGGAGATCCCTGATGGAATCAATATTGGCCAGCAACTCTACATCTGACCTCAAACCCTTAGATCTCCATATATGAAGCTGACCTGTTTTGACATTCCATATGTTGATCCTTCCTTATCCATCCTTCCTCTTCGATGTCTCCCTTTTTCTGTTTTTATCCCGCGATTTTGCAACCCATTTATTCACCCAGTGTCAATTATCTAATGTAATCCTGGGCGCTACAATTCCTCTGCCAACCTGGGGGTGGGGGGGCATCGGACAAACCTCATGCTTCCTTCTATGTATGAGGAGTCCAAGCTGCTTCTTTTCACCTGACAGGGGGGAGTTTCCCCGGCCGGACGTAGCGTGTGGAAAGAACCTCCCTTTTGACTGATAACTCTAGACGGGCCTGCCACAAAGTTATTAGTGAAGCCACGCCTGGCAGCCAGCGAAAACTAGAGTTCTCAACAGGCCCGAAAATTAAGGCCCGGTCCTCATCAAACCCTGTACACTCAAGACACTTCCCCCGCTGCCACACTAGAGTTCTCATCAGGCACGAAAATTAAGACCGGGCCCTAACTGGGCCCTCATCAAACCCTGGCCTGTACACTCAAGACACTGCCCCCGCTGCCACTCTTAGATCTTATATACCAAACTATTCATTTGAGGGATAGAAGTGTTGCTTGTGTGGGACAAGTGGGATGGGTCGGGATTAGAAACGTATTACTTAAGTTGCTATTAAATGCCTTGATGTCAATTCGACCATAGGCCTAATATTGCCTATAATTTTGTTATTAAACCCCTTTGGAGTCTCACATCTTGTTTACAACAGAAAGCCAACTATTAGCGGACTAACTATTAGGGCATTTGGACAATGGTGCCTGCCAGTCACAATGTGGGACAGGGGCACAATTTGGGGGACACCTATAGAAATGAGGGGCTGTCCCACGCAAAGAGGGACATCTTTTCACCCTACCTTTAGGGCAAGGTCGTTGATTTTCATTTTGTATTTATCCTTAGGGCCCCAAATCACACCTTTGAAAGCACAAGTGTCTATTTCAAACACAAAGTGTTTTTTGACTGGGGAGTCATATTTTGACAGCAAACTGCTTGACATAATTTTACCCCCTTCCCTATACCTAATTATTGGACAGCATTAGGATGTTGATATTCATTTTGTATTCACCCTTAGGGCCCCAAATCACACCTTAGAAAGCACGAGTGTTGATCCCTCCCCACCTGTCCTTCCTCTTCGATATCTCCCTTGTGATTGCGACCGCAAATCGCATTTACTATGAAAACGTGCAATTCCCGTTAGTCAGGCCGTCACCACATGACCATAATGGTCATGCCTCATGACCATAATGGTCATGCCTCATGACACCACGTGACATCATCAGGGATGGAAATTTTAAGCCCATATGGGAATGCCATATATGGAGATCCCTGATGTCATCAGTATTGGCCAGCAGCTCTACATCTGACCTCAAACCTCTTAGATCTCCATATGTGGAGCTGACCTGTTCTGACATTCCATATGTTGATTCTTCCCCGTCCATCCTTCCTCTTCGATGTCGCCCTTTTGACTGATACCTGTCCTTTTTTACTCTAGACGGGCCTGCCCCAAAGTTATACTGAAGACACTGCCCCCGCTGCCACCCTTAGATCTCCATAAATGGAGCTGACCTGTTCTGACATTCCATATGCTGACCTCATCAAGCCGTGTACACTCCAATCCTCAGCACCCATTTAGCCTATTATAACTTTAAATTAGTCTAGTACAGTATATTGAAATGTAAAATGAACAAAAAAATAAAAGGGAAAGGAAATGTTTGTCCATGCAGCTTTCAGATGCAACATGGTTAGCCCATAGGGTCTCTGTTCCTCAACTCTCTATGAATCATTAATACCAGCTGTAGGACAGTCCTGTGTGTCATTGAATAAGTCACTCATCCTCCTGCCCCTGGCACAATAGAGTAATATGTCTTCTAGATTGTGTTGACTTAAAAGTTGATTGTTAAAAAAGGTTTACAACATCTGTCATTGGATTTGGATGATTGAGTGTTTAGAAGGAAATATATAATTTGTTTTTTATAACCATTGGAGGCATTGTAAGATGCTTTAGCTTTGCATGTGATGAAAACGGTAAAGACTGAATTATTATTTACATTGCTAGTAACTTACACAATTTAAATGATTTTTTTATGACACTGACAGTGCTTTGTCAGCTTAACAGACCCCACCCCCACCCCTCCTCCCCCATGCCATCTTACCTCCTCCATGGGATTGGCACAGGTAAGGGAAGCGCCACACGTTGCCCAGCCCTACGCAGAAGCCCACGCAGGTGAGGATGTACTGTGCTTTGTTGTCCCATTTGAGCCTGTCGGTTTCTCCCTTTTCCAGCTCCTCCAGCTCCTGGTGAGAGGGGATTCGGTCATCTAGACCCGGATTTGGAAACGCCAGTCTCATTGTGCAGTGTTCCACCTCAGTCAGTGAGACAATGCAGTTGATACTGTGGTATGTAGCCTATACTGTGTAGTGCAGTGTCTGAAACAGAGTCTCTCTCACACTTTTACTGCACGACTGAAGGACTAGATTAGAGTTACTGTATGCAAAGTTAGCTTCTGTGCGTTAGCAATTCAGGCCCATACAGTAGAAGTTATATCTTTGCACCTTAACCCCCTATTTCCGTACTTCACTGGCCATTCAGCAGCTCTTTACAGGTTCTAAGTCCAGTGTGTAACAGATACACACTTGATAATAATTAATATAGCATACTTAATGATTGTGAAAAAGTGATTGGTGCTACTTTTATAGAATAGTTTTTAATAGCTTTTTGAGCTCATATGAGCAACTTTACACAAACAGGAAAGAATGGCATTAGTGGAGTGACTCATTCGGTAAATCAGCCATCCATCCCCCCACACACTCAACAGAAAGACCCTCATGATGACACTTGACAGCATAGTTCCATCTGCTCTGGTTTGTACTTTGTACCATGTTGCTCGACACAATAAGCATGCATGCATCTACCAGCTGTGTCCATTATAGAGGACAAACTATAGCTATACTGTAGATAAAGCTCTTCATTACTTTTGGTTTTGGCAATGTTATTCCATGAAGATTATAGAATGGGAACATACAGTATATGAGCTTTTTTTCATGATCAACCTACCTAATGAACATTTACTTTTCAGTGATCAATCACTAGATTATCTGGACAACATATTTTGGTTTTGAAAGATGTATTTTTCTGGCTGTGGTCATGCAAATTACTAATACAGCTGCAGCATACAGTATAGACTATAGAGTAATATTACTGTATTTCCAGAAAGTAACAATGACTAGTTCTGCAGATGCAGCATTAGATATTTTTCACGGCAGCCATTATTGACAGGAAAAAGTAGGGCTATACACTAAGTAATTAAGGTTGTGTTACATTCAGAGCCATGGGCCACATTGGGCCAGGGACAGGCGGATGCTCTTCATAGACTAATGGATGAAAAATATGTACTAATCTCAAGAAGTGTTTAAATTTAGCCAATCATTTCTGAACATATCTTTTTATTATTTTCATTTTAAACTTGTGAGAGACATTCACATAACAATCATTAAGACATCAGTGCTTGCTTATTAAGTGCAACAGCAATTTGTTTGGCACTATAGAACTGTACAGGATATATACAGTATGCAACACAGTATTCCTATATGACAAACATCTACAAACTTTACACACGCACGCACGCACACACGCACGCACGCACGCACGCACGCGCACACACACACACACACACACACACACACACACACACACACACACACACACACACACACACACACACACACACACACACACACACACACACACACACACACACACACACACAGGACTACAAACAAACTAAACAGTTCTTTCAACAAAAACAAATGCCCCACTCTTAAAGTTGGGTTTAAACCCGTTTTCATAGGAATATAATATTCTGTTGTAAAACAACTCCCAGAGCCTTACTTTCATACATTTTATGAAACAGAGATTAAATTGCTACATTTCTTTTATGTTGTACATGCGCGTTAAATAAACCATGTCATTTTGTGATGTACAATTGTCCTTGAAAAGTGAAAGGCTATCACACAGGAAGCATTACATTCCTAGAGGTCAGGTTGTATTGTGTAAGGGCGCAGTCACAACCAACCCATTGAAAAGCATTGGCAGAATCCGCACCATAAGGCAGAAGTATAGTTCGGCGTGACTTCACCCTAAATCTATATTTGAATTAATGATAAATAAAAACCAACATTGATGATAATAAAGAGTCAAGTTGACATTTACTGACTATGACTTCACTCACAGGCCAATGTCCACATGGTTTTAAAGTCCAGAACATAACCATGGCAATACAAAGACAGTAGCAATAACACCAAGAACTTGTGCGCTCATGTTTAGAACAAACGTTCGTTTAAACAGTACACTGACAAATCCTCACTGTTAATTTAACCCTGAGAATAATGGTCCCAAATGGGATCTATTTTGACATTACAGTACACTCTCATGCCGTAGTGCGACGGTGTCCCGTGACGAAAATAGCAGATCTACAAGCTATGCGACGTGAGCTTTTTAAAGATCAGCAATTTCGGTGCGGAAAAGTAAATCAAGTACGGTATCAGAAACTTTTTATTTAGATTATATTAACTATAGGTTTCACTAGTATCCAATATTTACACTTTAAGTTTTTCACTCATTTGTATTTTGGCAGAAACGGTGCTGATGGTGTCTTCCCTGCTCTCCTTATTGCAGCATTTGTTGCTTATCAACTTGAAGATAGCGTATCCTGGAATTGACAGACTGGGGATTCCAGCCAAGATGAAAATAATAACATAGATCCAGGGAGGAAATGGACGGTCTACCAGGGCGGGGAACTCCGGCTGTGGACGGAATGAAGGGGGATATCAGTATTAAAAGTACATTTCAGTAAGACCATTAACATTTCAACAATAAAATAAATGAATGAATGAATTTTCTTACACTCACTTTACTGAATACCTGTAAATTATATATAATTTACATGTACTATTGTGAATACTTACCACCAAATTACCAAATTAACTGTACAATTAATACTGTACATAAGTACGATTCAGAGGAACCTTTACTTTACTCGAGTATTTTCATTGATTTAAAAAAAAACCTTTATACTTCTACTCCACTTTATCTGTAACAGAGTATTTCTACTTTGTGGTATTGCTACTTTTACTAATAAATAGCCTAGTAATAAATCAGATCCAGCACCACTTACCGCATCTGGGTCCCAGACCAGGTAGTTGAGAGGCTCGCTGACTTGGGTTACGAGGTAGAAAATTAAGATCACTGCCATAATGACTGGACTGATGAACCTCCACGTCACCTGCCAGAAGATGTTGGGCTTGTGGCCAATCATAAACTCTATGTCCTCGTTAAACCTAGTTGAGGAAGAAGCATTAGCTGAACGCAGCACACCACCGATAGCTTAGAACTGTCTAAAACATCCGAGTACTTTTATTGTTTGATTGAAGCACCGGCACTAAAGATTGCACCGGTGGATGTTGGCTCACCTGTCCACACCGTAGATATAGATGACTGAAAACATCTCACAGAAAGCGATGACCAGGAGAGGTATAGACCCGGCAAATCCATCGAACAGAGCTAACCAGTAGTTTCCAGATCGCTGGGCAAATATGAGGGCAAGAACGAAGGAGACTGCACATGTGACACCTGAGATGAAATCATATTTTCTCTGGGTTAGCAGTAGTTTTACTCATCAAAAGCTGTCAATGATGTAAAGTCAATGATTCATGTTAAGGCTTCAAGTAAATTACCGGTACAAATCTCTTTGGGCCATCTTTTAGGTAAAATGTTTAGGTCTTGTAAGGGGACCACGCATCCCTCAATATTGCCAAACATGGTGGACAGCCCCAGACAGAAGAGCATGACGAAGAAGAGGACGGCCCAGATAGGAGAGACAGGCATCTTTATGATAGCTTCTGTGAATACAATGAATGCCAGACCTGTCCCTTCCACACCCTGGCCGAAGACAAAATAGAGACAGAATAGATGCAAAAACAGTATTGTGATTTGTATACTTATTACTTCAGAGTTTCTGCAATGAAATGTTCCTGTCACATAGTATCAAAGCAAACAAATAATCACTACTATTACTGGAAAATCTCCATAAACACATATATGACTTTTGTTTCTGTCAAAACCCCTACACCTGTTCCGAGCAGATAGTGAATAAGATGTTGAGGATTTAAATAGTTAATAGCCTACATTTGAACAGATGTAAACCATAAAACAATTTTCTTGTTATTGTTTTATATGACAGACCTGACTGAGGAAAAACTTCAGACTACACTCTCTTAGATCCAGCCCTTCAATGATGCCTGGATCTGTCTGATTGCGGTAGGTCAACGTATCACTGTAGTTGTCCACTGTGATGTTGTTTTCGGCATAATTGAAAGCATTCGTCAACTTTAAAATGTTGCTGTGGAAAAAAAATACATGGAATTCAGATCAGTCACTGATTTAAAGATAAATCTCGTGGCATCAGCTACATTTGTGATCAAGTCTCTGTAGTGATGATGGGCTTAAATGTTGATGATGATATTTTACTGGCACTCACACACTATTGTACTTTAGTGTGTTATGTTTGTGTGTATCCATAGAAGAACCATTAATGGCACCAAAATGTATGGTGCTTGTTTGAATTCTAAATCTCGTATTTGGTCTATATTCTGTTGCCTGTGTTCTGTGTGGGAGAAAATGTGGTCCTCTATAGCAAATATACGACGCACTTCAACAAAAGGGACAAGTGGACCTGTGTTCATCAATAGTTTCAATAGTGCATTGAAAAAGAAAAGGTACTGTATAACATTAACTCAATTTCACAGATACCGCCAGAAACGCCAACTGAAAACAAGGCGGCGTCTAACAACGTCGTGACTTCCATATTGTGGACTAGTCTATAATTTAACGTATTGTCAATGACATTTGCCATCATGCTTGGGCAAGGTCTCACACGCAACGTCCCACACAGACTCAAGGACAGCTTGCCTCCTAATGAAAATACTAAGACTCACAGATCCATGCAGTCGTCAAATTTCTCTGTGGCCCTAAAGCCAATGATGGAATAGATGACAGTTGCAGAGTACACAGAAGTGCAGCCGTTGATGATGGAGATGATAACCGCATCCTGCTCACAGTTGTTGCTGGAAAACAGTGACCATGAGAGGAATCAATAATCCAAAGATCCTGATTCATACATTAGTTAGCAGAGAGTTGTTCATGGATGCTAGCGTCCATGTGTGCGCATGCGTGTATGTGTACTGTATGTGTATGTGTGTGTGTGTGTGTGTGTGTGTGTGTGTGTGTGTGTGTGTGTGTGTGTGTGTGTGTGTGTCTGTGTGCGTGTGTGTGTGTGTGTGTGTGTGTGTGTGTGTGTGTGTGTGTGTGTGTGTGTGTGTGTGTGTGTGTGTGTGAGGGTGTGTGTGTGTCTACAGCTCCAGGCATCCTCTTGGCAAACACAGAAATCAAATGCTTACTTTACGCAGATGACCTGCTGCTGCTGTCCCCAACCAAGGAAGGACTACAGCAGCAACTCGATCTCCTAGACAAATTCTCCCAGACATGGGCCCTGACAGTGAACCTAACCAAGACTAAAATCATGATATTTCAAAAAAGGCCCAGCCGCCAAAACCACCAATTTTTCCTAAATACAATCCCACTAGAACAAACTAAAAACTATACCTACCTTGGCCTAAACATCAGCAGCACAGGGAACTACAACCAAGCTGTAAAGGACCTGAGAGACAAGGCAAGAAGGGCATTCTATGCCATCAAAAGAAACATCAAAATAGACATCCCAATTAAAACATGGCTTAAAATACTGGACTCTGTGATAGAACCAATTTCCCTCTATGGTTGCGAGATCTGGGGACCATTAGCAAACCATGACCTTGAAAAATGGGATAAACACCAAACCGAGACCCTACACACAGAATTCTGCAAATCCATTCTCCGTACCCAGCGAAAAACACCAAATAATGCATGCAGGGCAGAATTAGGACGATACCCACTCATAATCAAAATAAAAAAGAGAGCACTTAAGTTCTACAACCACCTAAAAGAAAGTGACCTAGATGCACTCCATAACAAGGCACTCACACACAGTGAAACTCTAGAGAGATGCCCCCTCAGCCAGCTGGCCCTGGAACTCCGGGCACAAACACAAACAGAGCCACGAGATAGAAAACCCATTGGACTAAACCAAATTATAAAACAGCAAAAGGAAAACTATCTGACACACTGGAAAGTGGCAACACAAAAGCAGAGTAAACTAGAATGCTATCTGGCCCTAAACAGAGAATACACAGTGGCAGAATACCTGAGCACTGTGACCGACCCAAAACAAAGAAAAATCTTAACTAGGTACAGACTCAGTGAGCACAGTCTCGCGATCGAGAAAGGCCGTCATAGGCAGACCTGTATCCCGAGAGAAGACAGACTATGCACCCACTGCACACTAAATGAAGTGGAAACCGAGCTACACTTCCTAACCATCTGTCCATTGTACCAAGACATCAGAGACACATACTTCCCACAGATTACAACCACACACGGAGATTTTGAAAACATGACCAATGACAAAAAACTCCCATATCTGCTGGGCGAAGTACAACAATGTGCAAACACAGCAGCAAGATTTGTGAGTTGCTGTGATAGGAGAAGGATATCAAATGGAACACAACCACCGTAAAGACTAATCATTGTGTATATGCCTGCACTATACCTGCATCGAGTGATCTTGAACATAGAAGTTGATCTATTGAAGAATCTGACAAAGTACATAATTTTTGTTTTGATTGTATTGCTGTATTGTTGTACTGTTCGTTCTGCTTTGGCAATGTAAACGTATGTTTTCTCATGCCAATAAAGCCCTTTGAATTGAATTGAATTGAATTGAATTGAATTGAATTGTGTGTGTGTGTGTGTGTGTGTGTGTGTGTGTGTGTGTGCGAGCGAGCGAGTGCTTGTGCACGTGAATATTTGTGTACATGATGTGCCATTAGGCAAAGCAGCGGCCCACGGGCCTTCCGCAGTCCCCAGAAGCAACATGAGTCACTTCACATCAAATGGGTGTCGCATGGACAAACCCTGCCCCAACTCGTTGACCGTTTCACGCAATGGGAGTGAGAAAGTGCGAGAAACGACTATATCCAGCAAGCACAGTCAGGACCTGGACGAATTAGTGTCATCTCTATCACCTGATTTCAACAAACATAAATTCTGGGTTAGGGTTAGACAGACGTCCCTGGATGAATCATAACTAGTCAGCTCTAACCCAGAATAAGCTATATTATTTTAACTGGTGAAAGGACGTAAAGATCATCCCCATATGGGCTGTGATCTGGCCTAGTCCTCACATCTGCAGTCCTGAACGTCACCGGAGTCACTGGAGGACGTCATCATAACGTCATCATGACGTCATTTGGCTTGCTGGGTAGAGCTCTCATGAGTTTTTTTTTAATCACTCTTTTATTTTATTTTTTTAATCACTCTTGATAAGATTACTAAGGGCATAGACCCGATCTACATTGATGGTACTTACTGAACAGAGTTGTAGCTAGAGAAGGAGATGAGGCCTCCAAAGGCCAACGAGAAGGAATAAAACACCTGGGCACCTGCATCCAACCATGTTTTAGGGTTCATCAACTCATTTACCTAACAGAGAAAGGACAATTAACACACATAGAAGACAACTGATGCAGAGTTAGACTCACAGATATTTAAGTAGTAGTTTTAACACATGCCTTCTCTTCTTGAAACTTATCTCATAACAGCATTATACTTTCACAATTAGCTCTTTTTTACTTTTCTTTACGTTTCAATAGAAGTGTGCAGAGAGACACAAGGATCTTGGCCTCACTCTTACGCCAAGGGGGTCAAGAAGACACCCTGCAGTAGTCCTGACAGACCTAGACTACGCGAATGACATCAGCCTGCTCTCCAACCACATGGAGCAAGCACAGGAGCTCTTGAGCAGAGTGGAGTCTGTGTGTGCCAAGGTTGGCCTTCGGCTGAATGCCAAGAAAACCTATAAAATCCAAACGGAACATCCACCTCTCACAACAACAGGAGGCACTGCTCTGAAGGAAGTCAATGACTTCAAGTACTTGGGCTCATGGGTCAACTCAACAGAGCAAGATCTAAAAGTGAGGAAGGCACTAGCATGGAGGGCCCTGAATGGCGTGGCCAGTGTATGGAACTCCAACCTCCCCCGACAAATCAAACTCCGTTTCTTCTACGAATCTACGCGATGGCAGAATCTGTTCTCCTATATGGCGAATGCTGGACCCTGAAGCCAACTCTGCAGAAGGCTCTAGAAGGGTGCTACACCAGAATGTTATGTGTAGTGCTCAACATTAGCAAGAGTACACATGTTACCAACGAGAATCTGTATGACAGAATATTCAGGGTGAGTGACAAAATAGCAGCCAGGAGAATGAGACTCGCAGGACACTGCCAAAGACACCAAGAGCTCCCAGCCAGCAAACTGGTGCTGTGGGAACCAACACATGGGCACCGGTCACGAGGACGTCCCATACTAACATACTGTATGTGGATGTACTCAAGAAAGATGCAGGAGCGAGCTGGCCGGATGTATGGAGAACCGGGATGACTGGAGGCGACGATGGATGGCTCGTCTGAGGACGACCTAGAGAAGACATAATGAGTCTTTTAAAGGGGTTAATCAATAGTTATTTGATTGGCTGGCTAACATTCTTACATCTGGAGTGAAGAGGAACTGGACACCTGCCCAAGAGCCTTTGAGAGTCAGACCTCTTATGAGGAAGATGGTGAGCACCACATATGGAAGAGTGGACGTGATGTATACAGCCTAGAGAGAGAGAGAGAGAGAGAGAGAGAGAGAGAGAGAGAGAGAGAGAGAGAGAGAGAGAGAATCAAATCGCATGCTCTGGCAGTGGTGGAAAGTAACTAAGTACATTTCCTCAAGTATACTGTACAATTTTGAGAAACTATTGCTTTACTTGAGTATTTCCATGTGCTGCATCTCAGAGGCACACTGCACCCACTACAATTATTTGACAGCATTAGTTACTATTTACATTGCATATAATACAAAACAAATTATTGTGTGTATTACAGGTTAAGCCTGTGTTCCACAACCTGGTATGGTATTACATTGTGGTATTGCAACTTTTACCAAACTAAAGATCAGAGGACTTCTTACACACACGTGCACTCTCTCTCTCACATGCACGCATGCACGCACGCATGCACGCACTCACACACGTGCACACACGTGCACACACACACACACACACACACACACACACACACACACACACACACACACACACACACACACACACACACACACACAGGCAGAGTGAGATAGGCAAGCTGCCAGCCTATCAGATTATTAGATAATAGAGTGGAATTTGACTCCCTCTCGGACCTTTCCTGAGGTTTCGATCCCTCTGATACAGCAGACGTAGAGCAGAGTCCAGGCAGCCACCAGAACCATCACCATCCACCACTGCAGACCTCCGGATTCATCGATGGCTGTCGAGGTGTTCAGAGTCTCTCTGTACCAGAAGTAGTCTACGGTGCTGCTCTGGGCACATTCTGCTACCACACCTGTCAGAGTCAGACACACAATGTCAAGACTTGTACAGTAGCTGTGCTCCATCTGTACAGCAGTGACTCCCAAACGTAGTCAGCTCAAAGATTTGACGTTTCCCCAAACTAGTAAATATAGCAGATATACAAGCCTTTTGAGCTGCGCTGCGATCTTGTAGATCTGCTATTCTCACTACTTCTTAAGGGCCAAACTCCCGAAGGGTGCTTTTCTATGTGCAGTGGCGGTGGCATTCATATGCATGCCACACACACACACTGGCACAAACTCAGTCACAATATCACAGATCATAACCTGTAGAATCTTCTTTTAGCACATCTCAAGCCTATTATTATACTTCATTGCAAACTATAGTGTACAAATTAGGCTTCATAGCGTACAAGTAAGACGCGAAAACGCGGGAAGCGAACGCAGCTCGTCAATTGCAATAACAACAATTAGAATAAATTACGTACTTTTTTTTTCTTTTTAGTTAGTAATTTTTTTCTACTGTGTCTAAGTTTTCTACTGTGTGTGTGTGTGTGTGTGTGTGTGTGGGTGGTTGTTTGTGTGTGTGTGTGTGTGTGTGTGTGTGTGTGTGTGTGTGTGTGTGTGTGTGTGTGTGTGTGTGTGTGTGTGTGTGTGTGTGTGTGTGTGTGTGTGTGTGTGTGTGTGTGTGTGTGCTACAGCTGCGCCCTCTGGTGGCGGGTGGGTGGTGTCACAGCGGGACAGACAGACAGACACACACACAGACATGATCTGCCGGGTCTCATAGTTAGTGCTCATTGCGTTCGCAATAATGTAATAAAGCAGACATTCCTTAAAAATCACACCCGTGTGAACTGAGTGGTGCAACTCCCCCCTCTCCCCCCCCCCTCCTCTCCTCTCTCTCTCTCTCTCTCTAATTAGCAGGCAACAGTGCAGCACTAATACTATCTCTCTCTCTCTCTGTTTCTGGCACAACAGCGCCCCTACTGGTACTCATAGTCATACTGGTGCTCATGGCCACATAAGTGAACACATAGGTAGAGTGGTTGCACCACTCAAAAATATTGTCTGATAAAAACAGCAACAAACACGATAGATTTTCATTAAGAGACCAGCTCTTTCTTTCTTTCTTTCTTTCTTTCTTTCTTTCTTTCTTTCTTTCTTTCTTTCTTTCGAACTTAGAGATGTGTGTTATCCTCCATGCACCTGTTATCTCTCAGGGCCGTAGGCCTATACCTGTCTTGTTGACATTGAGAGGGCATTGACTCCAAGGCAGCGGGTCCTGGAAGGAGTTGAACAGATACCAGATGATCCAGCCCATGATGGTGTTGTAGTACACGCCCACCAGGAAGGACACGATCATGGATGCGATACCTTGTACACAGTGGTGGAAAAAAGTTTAAAAAAAGCAAATTAAGTAAAAAAAAATAAAGTTTTAAAATAATGGAGTAAAAGTACAATATTTGCCTCTGAGATGTAGTAGAAGTACAGAAAATTGGAAATACTCCAGTAAAGTACAAATACCTCAAAATTGTACTTACAGTAGTAAGTAATACTTGAGTAAATGTACTAAGTTACTTTACACCTGCTTTTACATCACGGACAGCATTATGATAACTGCAAATGAATTTAAACAATTAAAATGTTTCCACCAAAACCACCAACCGTAAAAACCGGGGAAAAGAAAAATAATAGAACTCATGAAATGTAATGAGGTTTGGTCTATACTATACATACCCACACCAGCCAGGTATGGGTTAATTGAGCTCCATACTCCCACAGCGCCCTTCCTCATGCGCTGGCCGATGGCAAACTCCAGGTGGAGCAGTGGGATGCCCTCTAGGACCAGCAGGATCAGGAAGGGGATCATGAACGCTCCTGCAATGACCAAAATAACAAGAATGACTCAGTCATAACTGCCAGGACAGGTGCAGAAAGCTCTTGTTTCTGAACATCTACAGTTGAATCAGTTTGTGTGCCGCAACCTCTGCCTCAGCCCACGGCTTCACATTGCGGATTTCAGAGTATGGGTTTCATGGGTAGGTCTCACATTGGCTTAGAGGCAGCCTAGAGGTAGCCAATCATGAAAAAGTGGTGAACATGTAGGTGAACATGTAGTCCAGGCGCTTTTCCAGCACCTGGCAAAAACGTGCCTTAAACACTAGAACCACTGGCTAGTTCCTGTTCTGAGCATGTCACAATAGGCCAACATTCTGCAAAAACAGACAAACATCCATCTGACAATAGCAGATCTGCAAGCTTTGCAAAACGTGAGTTTGTAGATTAGGGCGGCTATTTTTGCCAAATTGGGCCTAGTTTAGACCCTTTGGGCGGCTCCGGTCAACAAAGTAGAGTTTAATATACATGTAAGTGGTTAAAGGCAAGAAAGGCCCTTTGAATATAGCTGTGATAGGATCTTTCCATTTGTACTTTTTTATACTACTATACTGTAAGCGCATGATGACTACTGAATCTTGAACAATCAGGCCCATTTACTATAAGGCTAGTAGATTTGTGGAAGATTAATGTTGTAATATTTGGATGGACATGTTATAGTTTTGTAATGTTATTATCCTTTATAACATTTTTTATTTCATGTGAAATGTATATTATCCTGATTCTGAAAACACATTTCCATATAAATTGACAATAAAGTAATCATATTTCATCTTAGCATATATTTATTACCCTCAACTGGCATTAGTATAAGAGACAAATGCAATTTTCTTGAACAAATATTGTAGACCGTATGTGGTCTAGACTGTAGGCCAGCAGTGGCTCTGAGACATTGTCATGTTAATGACCCCACATTGAACTGTAATCAGCTGCAGACCCCCATTTCAAAAGATGTTGTGCCAGGGACATATTTTTTGTGTTCTTAAAGTTTTTTCAAGATTGTTCCAAATTTTCAAAAATGTTTGTGATTTTTCTCTATTTTAGAATAGCTGTAAAATATAAACAGGTTAAAAGTGGTTTAATTGAATTGGATGTTAAATTAACTCATTTTGCTGGGGATACCCTGGAACCCTCTCAAGATCCCTGGACCCCACTTTGAGAACCTCTGATCTAGGCTAATGAATTATCATGAGCATACACATCTGCACACACACATGCACTTAGAATAGTCTTCACCTCCATGCGTTCTTATTTTTGTTTGTTTTTTCAGTTCTTTAATTCCATTTAAAGTTCAGATTTATTTGGATGTATATTGCATTTATTTGTACAGTTATAGTCTATACAGAATCTTTGAGATGCAGGTGAAGGTCATATCCCACCCTACCTCCTCCGTGACTTTGACACAGGTAAGGGAATCTCCAGACATTGCCCAGTCCCACACAAAACCCCACACAGGTGAGCAGATACTGGGCCTTGTTGTCCCATTTGGGTCTGTCCCCGGCTTCCTCTTTCTCCATCCTCTCCAGCTCCTGATGGGATGGTATCCGATCATCCAGTCCTGGGTTAGGAAGCTTCAGCTTCATTGTGTGGCTGATGGTGAGATTCACTCTAATCTGTGATGTTTTAGTAATCCAGGCTTTCTTCTGTTAGATCTCTCTCTCTCTGGCCAAAAAAGATGTGCAAAAAAAAACTGGACCTTCACCTTAAATCCCCCAGAGAGATTATCTCTCTATCTCTCTATCTCTGTGTCCTACTGCTGCTCCCTGAGCATGTGTTGTTTAAAGGGGGACTGAAAAGGTATTTATGGTGACCTTTAGCATTTCAACTGTAGTTATCTGTTACGCTGTCACACCCTGTGAAACATTATGTATTGTCAGCATGGTTAGGTGGAAAAGGCTATGGCCTTCTTGATAATGGTTAATACATCATGTGACGCTACAGTCAAATCTTACTGAGAGATGGGGGTGGGTGGGCGTGATTGAGAAATGAAAGGAGACTCCCATGTGATGGTAATTTGTATAGATGGCTGGAAAATAAACAGTAGCAGTATATTATGGTCAAATATGTGGGCTCGCTCCAGCGAGCAGGACACACTTCTCTACAGTTTATGAGCCCAGCGTCATACTTTCACTTTGAAACTTCATTCAAACTTTAGAATGTTCATCTGTCTTTGAATTTTCATTGTTGAAAAAGTTTTTTTTTAAGGTTTATACATTTTTGAATATTTTATTTTATTTATATCTTTCTCCCCCCAATTTAATCTTCAACCCCACCTCACCTTTGCAGCCTCATTACTCTGGCATACTTTGTCGTAGAAACGTGATTTAAAAGCTCACATTTCCGAAATCGCAGTTTGATCGCAGGCCATTTGGCCTAATTAGAGCCCCCTCATAGTCCGTCGCCTCATTGAGTAGAGTGCGGACACGGACATAAATTAATTACAGTGCTGACATTTGAATTAAAAGCTCACAATGAGTTTCTCTGTGAAACCTTGTGAGCTTGTAGATCAGTAATTTGTGCCATTAGGCTCTGTTTAAACTTCTCTTCCTCTCTTCTTCTCCTCCCGGCCTGTATCAACAAGCTCACAATGAGTTTCTCTGTGAAACCTTGTGAGCTTGTAGATCGACTATTCCATCTCTCCTTTCATTGGCCAGACATCCCACTGGTTACCAAGGTGTCTTCCTATTGGCTGGGCTTTAAACAGTAACTCCAATTCCCTTTATGCTACAGGTCTCAAACATGGTGTGTGGCCTTACAGGATAGGCTATGATATTACGCCCTGCCCCACTGTCTTCCTATTGGCTGGCCTTTAACAGTCATAACTCCAATTTCCTTTATGCTAAGGTCTCAAACTTGGTGGGTGGTCTTACAGGACAGACTGTAACATATTAAGCCCCGCCCCCACTGTCTTCATATTGGCTGGCTATAACACCAGTTCTCAGTTAAGCTTATTAATTTATATTTATGTTCCATTGATGATGTCATTTTTTTTTCTTTTTACTATTTCTTCTACTTTAATACATTTTCTACTCTACATCTGTGCACTGTACATTATTTGCAGTTTTCAGTGAGCCCACGCAGTTTCTGCAAAAACTGCTTTTCTAGTTTAACTCTGAGATTGAATACAATTAATGAACACTAAAGTAATGCAGGGTTGCACCTGTACACCCTGTGAAATGGATAAAAACAATATTAAAATACTCTGCACTCCCTGCTCATTTTACTTGTCTCATAATTTGTTGATGACTAGCAAGCAGAATGTGAAATGCATAATAGTACATCCACAACTACATACAGTTTAACATAAACAGAAAGAAAAACTCACAGATGTGTTTCCCACCAGGAAGACACTATCTTGAATATTAGACCAAGCTACTGATATATATGTCATAAATAGATATGTTATCTCATTGGGACCTTCAATGATTTCATAATAGCATGCGATGCGTCGTTACCTGCACACAGTTCTAGATCTGAAATAAAACAATTCATACTGTCAAACATAACTGTATATTTCATCAGTATGTCAATTAAGATGTCAGTGTACTACGTTCACATTTGGGTAGTAAGTGTAGCAAAAAGTCTGGTATGTCACTGTGAAGTCAACATTTTCAGAGTGCCTATCAGTGTTCCTTTGTAATACAATAATTAACCAAAGATTAATACAGTCCATACAGTATATGGACTATTTTATTGACTAGCAATTTACAGAGACAATCTTCCAGGTATTGTCAAGGTTAGTAAGACTTAAGACAGAGAGTGTGTGTGTGTGTGTGTGTGTGTGTGTGTGTGTGTGTGTGTGTGTGTGTGTGTGTGCGCGCATGCGTGTGTGCGTGCGTTTGTGTGTGTGTGTGTGTGTGTGTGTGTGTGTGTGTGTGTGTGTGTGTGTGTGTGTGTGTGCGCGCGACTGCGCGTGTGCGTGCGTGTGTGCGCGTGTGTGTGTGTGTGTGTGTGTGTGTGTGTGTGCGTGTGTGTGTGCTAATTGGCTCTGTGCGTGTTTAGTAGCCTACTGTGTGTATATGGGTTAAGTGTGTGCACACAAGCACAATTGCTTTTACTGAGGAAGTTGTAGCCAATAATGTTTAGTAATGATTAGACTGAATTTATGATGTGAGTCACTAGTGTACAGTACATGATCTACCTAGTACAGTGTGTCACAGTACAGACACTTTGAAACATCCTTTCAATAAACATTTTTCCACTCAGCACTATAGCCTACTGAGAAATGACATGATCAAATCAGCATCAACAAATCAGATCATCCAAGTCATGCACTCATCTTGTTTAAGTGGGAATATACAGTATAGCACTGAATTTCACTTAATCAAGCAACAATAAATGTGAAAGACAGTGCCAATGTTGATAGAACAGCTCCAGGCTGTATACATCTTGTTAACATACAGTAATGCACATTGCTCCATGACTATGCATATACAGAAAAATAAATATTGATATAACCAGTAAACCACACAATATTTCAACCACGCACCATCATTGCTCATTGATATCTGACCAGTAGCGGCTCTACAGGGGTGCATTGGGGGGCAATGCCAACCAGATTGGACACAAACCCTCCAGTCCAGATTGGCCAGTAGTACCCTATACCCTACCAATATTTTAATGTTTTACAAATGTTAAATCTATTAAGTTCTTCATGATTATTATACAATTTCGATAAAATTATAAGAGAGCCCCTCACTTCACAGTGAATTTCTTTCCTCCTGTCTTGCAACTGCAATGATGGATCTTGTTCGAAAAATACTTTCGTACACCTTTTTTGTGGTGCAACCACTCCAAGGAACAGCAATGTCCCTGTGTCCCTAACCTATGTCCCGATGTTTAGAGTAGCACTAGGGGGTGCTGTTGCACCACTCACTTCAGACTGGTCTGATTTCTTTTTTTACACCTGTAAAATGTTATGTGACACTAAGTTGAGTTGAGTTGAGTATTGTGGTAATTCCGTGACTGTGGGGATTCAGTGCATTTTGACCGAGCCAGACACCGTACTGACCTCAACTTCATAATTGTTCTTCCTACAGAAACAGTTTTTGAGTAATTCGTAAATGGCAACTGCTGGGATAAAAAGGCTGGTGACTCCAGCCAGGAGGAAGACGATAAAGTAGATCCAGCTGGGATAGGCCAATGTCTCCAACACTGGGAAGTTTGCCTGAAGACATGACATGGAAGAGATTTTATAAAAAATAAATATAGTGTGGAATATATGTAACTGGCAAACACAAAATATGTTAAGTGGCAAAAAACAACAGGCTAACAGCATATAAAATATTCCTACAATATATATTTTTTTACTATAATTTTGTATAATGTGCATGGCGACCCAGAGGGGTGGGTCATGGTATTACATGGTGTTGCACAAAGGATTATTGGAGGTGGTTGTATTTAATGTTTGCTCATATTTCCTGGTGTGCGTATAATTATTGTATTTCAAAATGGAAGCCACCTCTTTGACCATGTCATGTAGCCTATAGGTGCAGGATTGGCCTAAAACACAACTTTAATTTGACACATGCATGACCATATGCAAAATATATAATAATAATTATACTTATTTTCCCGATACTGATGACATCAGAAAAGTCAAACAATGACTGGTATATCCGTCTGGCTCTAGCAGGAATCAAACCAACGAGATGGTGTGTATATACTTTCAAGAGAGTACGTGCTTGCTGTACTAACATCTGGAATGAAGAGGAACTTGATGCCCTCCAAAGAGCCTTTGAGAGTCAGAGTCAGACCTCTGATGGTCTGACTCTCATTTCATTTCACATTCTGCTTGCTAGTCATCAACAAATTATGAGACAAGTAAAATCAGCAGGGAGTGCAGAGTATTTTAATATTGTTTTTATCCATTTCACAGGGTGTACAGGTGCAACCCTCCATTACTTTAGTGTTCATTAATTGTATTCAATCTCAGAGTTAAACTAGAAAAAGTGCCCTTCCGGGCACAGGTCTCCACCAGGTTATCCACAGATCCGTGCAGTTAGAGGTAAAAACACTTTTCGGCCAGTTATAGCGCCACCTTGAGGCTGAGTTGAAATTGTTCATGTGGCATTTCGTCCTCGGCCTAGTGGGAATGTGGGTGCACAATTTCACGGAAATCACGCGATGTGTTCATGATTTGCAGCATTTTGTTTGAAACTGAGCACTCCTGTGAACTTTGGAAGCCAATCTTAACCAATCAGGATGGAGTCTGATAAATCTGAAAGACCCGTTTCGTTGAATGGCTCTAGAGAGACTGTGTACCAATTTGCGTGATGTTTGGACAAAATCTGTAGGTGTACTGTGCAAAAACGTGTTTTGCACAAAGCGGCCTCCTGGTGGCGCTATAACAGGCCGTTCTGGAAAGTTTGGGGCAGAGGTTCATGGTTGGCATCCAGGGAGTGTGTGTGCAAAATATGGCATTGAAAAACTTGTTTTGCACAAAGCGGCCTCCTGGTGGCGCTATAACAGGCCGTTCTGGAAAGTTTGGGGCAGAGGTTCATGGTTGGCATCCAGGGAGTGTGTGTGCAAAATATGGCATCGACCGGGTTAACGGTGGCCGAGATTAGCTGTTCACGGACACACACACGGACACACGGACACACACGCGGACGGACGGAGTGCAAAACATACTCTCCCCACATGCCTTCGGCCTGGTGGAGACAACTAGATGGTGAGCACCATGGAAGAGTGGACGTGACGTATACAGCCTGGATTAGAGAGAGAGAGAGAGAGAGAGAGAGAGAGAGAGAGTTTCTGAAACACTGCACCTTCAAGTCACGTGACAAGGTTCTTCACAGCTGTTATCTGTTTGGATAAATTACATGCATTTTGATTGGTTTTTTACACTTCCTGAAATGTATTTAGTGACAATGTCAGCCCATTCTTGAATTAAGCCTGAGGAAGGTCGCAAGACCGAAACGTTGCTCAATACAGTTTTTATTTGTTGACGAAATTGTCAGTATATTTAGTCTTTGTTTTAGTCATCATAGCTTAGTTTTAATTTAGTTTCCATTTAGTTTTCGTCAGTGAAAAAAGGTAGTCGACGAACATTTTTCGTCTTAGTTTTAGTCGACGAAATCAACACTGGTTCTATTGGGGGTAAAAGTCCCTGTGGCATCCAGCTAGCGCCATGTCCAGGGGGTACACTTGTACATCACGCTGCCTCATATGCTACAGAAACAGGAGCTGGCTCCTATACCCTTTGGGCCTCATGGCTACAGAAACAGGAGATAGGCTCCTACCCTTTGGGCCTCTTTTATTATGTGACTCCTGAACCTAATGTGCTAGTGTAGGAGTGCGTTATTGGCATTGTACAATTGTCAGGTGAACCAATTATAAAGCAGTTAAGATCAATGGATCTGTGTGAACATTATGTCTTTGTGTGTCTTGGTAACTTCTAAGAAATACAGTACAATAGCGGTAGCACAGTGTTGCCTCATTGCAAGAAGGTCCAGGCATCGAACACCATCAGGGGGCTGTTATGTTTGTGTACTCTTCCCTTGCCCTTGAACAATGTACTTTAATATACAACCAGTTGGTCCCTTGGTAAGTTGGTGCTGTACTGTGGCTGCTCAATGCATACAGAGGGGCAAATCTCCCCAAGGGCATAATAAAGCATACTGTCTGCAACTTCAACCTTCATATATTTTGAAGCAGCTATGATTTATATTTAAAACATATATTTTCCCTAGCCGTTAATAATGGTTTTATAAAAGTAAATATTACAACTTTTATGTCTGACTTTATGGGCAACTCACATTTTATTGCTTTTTTATATGGGCATAACTCCTTAACTACTTGATAGACTTTGGCAGACAATATCAATTTAAACAATAATTATTCCAACTGTACTGTTATAAAAATAAAAACGTGCATGCAATTGTCATTTATTATGGTTGTCACCAGCTCATTACTGCTGTAACGGAAAATGACATTAAAGTTGTTACACCAGGCAAGTCCTTTTCCAGAGTGGTCACAATGATGGCGCTTTACATAGATTGTGCATTACATTCACCTATTCATACACCAGAGGATGGCAGAGGAAGGCATGCAAGGCACCAACCTGCACATCAGGAGCAATTTGGGGTTCAACATCTTGCACAAAGACACCTCGATTTTTTAAACAATCATTGTCTCCAATGATGACCAATGATCGTTCGGGCATATCGATGACCAATGATGCATTTCTTACATTTGAATGCCCAATCATTGCAAGTTTGTACTTTATAGTTTTCTAACAATAATAATTTCCATATATTTGTTAGTTGGTCCATATAGCTCCTCCATGACTTTGACAAAGGTAAGGGAATCTCCAGACGTTGCCCAGTTCCACACAGAATCCCACACAGGTGAGCAGATACTGGGCCTTGCTGTCCCATTTTGGTCTGTCCCCTGCCTCGGTCTTCTCCAGCTCCGAACGATATACCCATATATAGGTTCAGTTGTCCAGAACCGCTGATCTGAGATGCCCATAAGGACATACAGAGATCTCCATTAATTATGGGCATAAAAGGGACACAGAGTGGACGTAGAATACGCACATCGACAGGCTGGGTGATGGGCTAAAGAAACTTCAGTAGATAGTGGATGGAGCCCGCACACCACAGGTATAAGAAAGACGTTCTTTATTGAAAATTTCTCTGACAACGTTTCGATCTTTTTGATCTTCATCAGGTCATGTGAACATACACAAAAGTTTGTACTTTTATAGTGAGGAGTGCCCTCATTGTCCAATCAAACCACCACATTTTGGCGCCACTCCCGTCTCTGCAGGTGTGACGCGTCAACCCTAAGTGAGTGGGTGGGGACCCAGACATACTGTATTGCTATAAATATAATCTGTTCAGAAGTTTTAGTGCACCAATTAAAAGCATTTTAAAAACATTAAAACATATGAGTATACTCATTTCACCGATCCATCAAACAAGATCTCACAAGTCCTATCTACTAGTCTAGTAGCCAGCCCATAGAGCCCCATTGTGAACCTGGACATGTTGAGTACACAAAGGTTTTATGTTAGAAATGTTTAGTATGGGTCCCCAGCATGTAGAAACTGCCGGGTGCTAACTTGCATTTGTTGGGCAATTTTCATAATTGGCATAATACATTATGTGACCATACCAATTACAACCTATAGAAGGCAAAATATTCAAAATGTCATCATGCTTTATGTAGCATGTGATGTGTCAAACTAGGGGGTTTTCATGATGCTGAATCCATTCCAGCCATTAGTTTTGCAAAAAATTGGGCCCTCATCACAAATTGATGACGTCAGCACATTTGGGGGCATGGCCGTTTTAAGCCCAATATGATGATGAGAGCGCCCCTCACTTCACACTGCTCTCTTACAACTACAATGATGCACCTTGTTCGAAAAATACTTTTGTACACTTTTTTTTACACCTGTAAAATGTTATGTGACACTAAGTTGAGATGAGTTGAGTATTCAGTGCATTTTTACCGAGCCAGACACCGTACTGACCTCAGCTTCATAATTGTTCTTCCTACAGAAACAGTTTTTGAGTAATTCGTAAATGGCAACTGCTGGGATAAAAAGGCTGGTGACTCCAGCCAGGAGGAAGACGATAAAGTAGATCCAGCTGGGATAGACCAATGTCTCCAACACTGGGAAGTTTGCCTGAAGACATGACACGGAAGAGATCACAAAATTAAATATAGTGTGGAATATATGTAACTGGCAAACAAAAAATATGTTAAGTGGCAAAAAACAACAGCATATAAAATATTCCTAAAATATAAATTATTTTTTACTATAATGTTGAATAATGTGCCGACCAAGAGGGTTGGGTCATGGTATTACATCCGTTTATGGCACTGTTGTTGCACAAAAGATGATTGGAGGTGGATGTATTTAAGTTTGCTCATATTTCCTGGTGTGCGTATAATTATTGTATTTCAAAATGGAAGCCACTTCTTTGACCATGTGATGTAGCCTACAGTATGTGGTGAAGGTTTGGCATAAAACACAACTTTAATTTGATACATCTGAAATACATTTGAATGTTATGTGTGTTTTGAATATCCAAATAGCTGAACTGTGGCTGTTATGCTGAACTTACTGAGCTGGGGTCCCAGACAGTGTATGTCAGTACCTCACTGACTTGGGTTACCATGTAAAAGATAAATATAACCAAGACAATCAGAGGGCTGACCAATCTCCATGTCACCTGCCAGAATAAATTGGGTTTGTGTCCAATCATGAATACAAAGTCTTCGTTAAACCTGTGAGAAAAAAAACACATGACAAACTCATGAGTTTCTCAGTATATCCATCCAGCTATGGAATATTGCCTTTAGCGATATATTGTTGTCATTTTCATTTTATACTGTGTTTATGGTCTAAAACGGTTGGGTTTCAAGACCCTAACTTCAAAAGGATTCACATCTTCTATGTACAGCTGCTTCAATTAGAATCAACAGCCTACCCTCAGAGGAATGCACTATACATAGTAATACATACACATTTGTGTCTCTTGTCACTGCTGTTGTGCCCTACTGGCTCAGCTGCATTGAGGAGCCCCCTGTTGTGCCCTACTGGCTCAGCTGCATTGAGGAGCCCCCTGTTGTGCCCTACTGGCTCAGCTGCATTGAGGAGCCCCCTGTTGTGCCCTACTGGCTCAGCTGCATTGAGGAGCCCCCTGTTGTGCCCTACTGGCTCAGCTGCATTGAGGAGCCCCCTGTTGTGCCCTACTGGCTCAGCTGCATTGAGGAGCCCCCTGTTGTGCCCTACTGGCTCAGCTGCATTGAGGAGCCCCCTGTTGTGCCCTACTGGCTCAGCTGCATTGAGGAGCCCCCTGTTGTGCCCTACTGGCTCAGCTGCATTGAGGAGCCCCCTGTTGTGCCCTACTGGCTCAGCTGCATTGAGGAGCCCCCTGTTGTGCCCTACTGGCTCAGCTGCATTGAGGAGCCCCCTGTTGTGCCCTACTGGCTCAGCTGCATTGAGGAGCCCCCTGTTGTGCCCTACTGGCTCAGCTGCATTGAGGAGCCCCCTGTTGTGCCCTACTGGCTCAGCTGCATTGAGGAGCCCCCTGTTGTGCCCTACTGGCTCAGCTGCATTGAGGAGCCCCCTGTTGTGCCCTACTGGCTCAGCTGCATTGAGGAGCCCCCTGTTGTGCCCTACTGGCTCAGCTGCATTGAGGAGCCCCCTGTTGTGCCCTACTGGCTCAGCTGCATTGAGGAGCCCCCTGTTGTGCCCTACTGGCTCAGCTGCATTGAGGAGCCCCCTGTTGTGCCCTACTGGCTCAGCTGCATTGAGGAGCCCCCTGTTGTGCCCTACTGGCTCAGCTGCATTGAGGAGCCCCCTGTTGTGCCCTACTGGCTCAGCCGCATTGAGGAGCCCCCTGTTGTGCCCTACTGGCTCAGCCGCATTGAGGAGCCCCCTGTTGTGCCCTACTGGCTCAGCTGCATTGAGGAGCCCCCTGTTGTGCCCTACTGGCTCAGCTGCATTGAGGAGCCCCCTGTTGTGCCCTACTGGCTCAGCTGCATTGAGGAGCCCCCTGTTGTGCCCTACTGGCTCAGCTGCATTGAGGAGCCCCCTGTTGTGCCCTACTGGCTCAGCTGCATTGAGGAGCCCCCTGTTGTGCCCTACTGGCTCAGCTGCATTGAGGAGCCCCCTGTTGTGCCCTACTGGCTCAGCTGCATTGAGGAGCCCCCTGTTGTGCCCTACTGGCTCAGCTGCATTGAGGAGCCCCCTGTTGTGCCCTACTGGCTCAGCTGCATTGAGGAGCCCCCTGTTGTGCCCTACTGGCTCAGCTGCATTGAGGAGCCCCCTGTTGTGCCCTACTGGCTCAGCTGCATTGAGGAGCCCCCTGTTGTGCCCTACTGGCTCAGCTGCATTGAGGAGCCCCCTGTTGTGCCCTACTGGCTCAGCTGCATTGAGGAGCCCCCTGTTGTGCCCTACTGGCTCAGCTGCATTGAGGAGCCCCCTGTTGTGCCCTACTGGCTCAGCTGCATTGAGGAGCCCCCTGTTGTGCCCTACTGGCTCAGCTGCATTGAGGAGCCCCCTGTTGTGCCCTACTGGCTCAGCTGCATTGAGGAGCCCCCTGTTGTGCCCTACTGGCTCAGCCGCATTGAGGAGCCCCCTGTTGTGCCCTACTGGCTCAGCCGCATTGAGGAGCCCCCTGTTGTGCCCTACTGGCTCAGCTGCATTGAGGAGCCCCCTGTTGTGCCCTACTGGCTCAGCTGCATTGAGGAGCCCCCTGTTGTGCCCTACTGGCTCAGCTGCATTGAGGAGCCCCCTGTTGTGCCCTACTGGCTCAGCTGCATTGAGGAGCCCCCTGTTGTGCCCTACTGGCTCAGCTGCATTGAGGAGCCCCCTGTTGTGCCCTACTGGCTCAGCTGCATTGAGGAGCCCCCTGTTGTGCCCTACTGGCTCAGCTGCATTGAGGAGCCCCCTGTTGTGCCCTACTGGCTCAGCTGCATTGAGGAGCCCCCTGTTGTGCCCTACTGGCTCAGCTGCATTGAGGAGCCCCCTGTTGTGCCCTACTGGCTCAGCTGCATTGAGGAGCCCCCTGTTGTGCCCTACTGGCTCAGCTGCATTGAGGAGCCCCCTGTTGTGCCCTACTGGCTCAGCTGCATTGAGGAGCCCCCTGTTGTGCCCTACTGGCTCAGCTGCATTGAGGAGCCCCCTGCAGGTGCCCATTATTTACCCAGAAATGTCACTGTGCCAAACATGTAGGAATTCTTTCCTCAAGGAACAATGCAACAGAAGTTAACTGATGTAGCCTACCTATCGGATCCATATACGTAGGCTACAGCCAGCATCTCACACAAGCCGATTAATAGCAGAGGGACGGATCCAGCAAATCTGTCAAACAGAGCTAACCAGTAGTTACCAGACTGCAGGGAAAAGATGAGTGCAATCGAGAAGGATGTGAGGCAAACAATGCCTGAAACACAAAACAACAACAATTAGTGTTTTAAGTTAGTGGACAAACTTTAGTGTATTGTCAACAAATATACTATATGTCACACCGTCACATGTGTCATTTACTGTACCTGTCAGCACGTCCTTGGGCCACTTCTCAGGAAAGACCTTGAGATTCTGCAAAGGAACCACTGTTCCCTCTATAGCCCCAAACAGGCTGGACAGCCCCAGACAGAAGAGCATGGAGAAGAAGAGCACAGACCACAGAGGAGCGAAGGGCATCTTGGTGATGGCCTCTGTGAACACGATGAATGCCAGACCTGTTCCCTCCACACCCTGCAAAGCACAGAACACAACATACACCAGCAGAATGTAATATGTTAAGTGGCAAAAAACAACAGCATATAATAGACTCATTCACTGTGATTAATATACATTTATAACAGTAGGTTTTCAACCAGTGGTCCGGGGACCACCAGTGGTCCTTGAGCTGGTGGTCCCCAGCTCAATGATGGTGAGGTGGTAACCAAATGGACCCTTATAGAACTTTAACTCTTGAGAGTGTAAAATGAAACCAAATGAAGGGTCCATTTAATTTCATTTTACCTGTTAAACATCAGCATTACGGCCCAGACAGTTAGCTCAACCGCCTGGGCACCTAGGCTGCTGAGCCAGCCTGACGGCATGCCGTGGGTTTGACTCCCGATCCCGATGGCCTTTGCCGTGTGTCCTCCCCGCGTGCATCTCTCTCCCCCTTTCCTGTCAGACTACTTTCATCCTATCAAATAAAGGCAGAAAAAGCCATAAAAAAATCTAACATCAGCATTAAGTCTAAACAATTATAGAATGTACAGTAGAAGAATTGTTATTTTCATCAACGTTTGCCTGTTATCTCTCCTATGATACCAACGTCAATATGCCATGGAATTGTGGACAAAATCTTATCCAACGGCAACAAACTATTCTTTTGTTTTGAGTCTGAGAGGCATCAAATGGTGGTCTGTGGCTTCAAAGTCTTGATATGAAAAGGGTTGGAAACCACTAATTAATAACAGTCATGTAAAATGAACAATTACAATGGGAGGATGTTGTGTGTTTACATACAGTAGGATCATACCTCGCTGAGCAGTCTTTGCAAGTTGCAGGTATTGAGGTCCAGACCCTGTATAACCTCTGACCCCGAGGCAGTGCTGTTGAGGTTTCCCAGCATGGTGTCATAGTTGCTGTCTGTGATGGTCCCATCTGGTAGCTCAAATGCATTGAGCAGCATTACAATGTTTCTGAAAGGGTCAATTCAAAATCATGAACTGAGAAATGTCCAGTGACCCACAATGCCCTGGGCATGTACAGTAATTGCTTACGTTAGCTACACTTATGCTTGGTATGTGACAGCATGACAATATAGTGCTTCTACACACTGTGGTCTTGACGTTAAAACAATAAGAAAATCCCAGTGAGCATTTCACATGATCAAAACCATTTATACTGTATACTGATGTTCAATATTTGCACTCTGTGTAATGATGACACAAACTACTGTTTGGAAAAGTATATCTGCGGGTGAATTAATCACATGAAAAAAACACCACTGGTGTACTACAGACCTCAAATCAGGCTTAAAATTTGTGTTGAGCATCTCTCTTGTCTGAACTCAAAGATGTTTAAAATGTGTGAATTTTAGATTGAAGGCACATACTCATTAAGGCAGTCATCAAACTGTGCAGTGGCCCTGAAGCCAATAATAGTGTAGATAACAGAGGCAGCAAAGATCGAAGTGAAAGCATTAACGGCGGCGATGATGACAGCATCCTGCTCACAGTTGTTGCTGTGCAAAAAAGGTGAGAAAACAATTGCAAAGTTTAAAACTTTTAGATTGTGTAGTCGTACAGTTGTCGCATAAATTACATTATATTGCAAATGTTTCAAGCAGAATATAAACAAGACAGAATCTAAAAACGCTGTGGCTTCCATGTGGATCTCAGATATTATTCTATGAAATCAAGTATTGTATGATGTCAGTAGTTTGACATGAGTCACGTGAATTTCATCCAAATCCGACCTCCTACACAAAATTATGTTATTATGCAAACATGGAGTTACTTCCATGGCCTACTAGCAGCATACACAAGGAATCTGCCTCACAAACTCACAGACCCTCTTCTTGACGGCTCAGCCCATAGGAACCATGACATAAATACCTAGATTTTATTTTGTGCTATGGCTCCTAGGGGGCATGAGCAGTCTGGAAGAGGGTCTGTGTTTGAGTCGGTCAGTCCAGGGCTAATCTTGCAAACTGCTGCACAGATCAACGCAAAATGTCTCCTTTAATTTTACAAATGGAAGTCAAAGGCGGTTGGTAACCATAGCTCTCTAACTGATGTCACAGACTGGGTACATTTAGTCCGAGATCCACATGAAACCATGATGTTATTAGACACCCTCTTGTTTAATCTCTCCTGATAATATGGCCTCAATATGCAGTGCGGAACAGTAGCTATTGTATACTTACTGAATAGGGTTGTAACTAGAGAAGGAGATGAGGCCTCCAGTGCCCAATGAAAAGGAATAAAACACCTGGGAACCTGCATCCAACCATGTCGAAGGTTTCACCAACTCATCTAGCTAGAGGTAAAAAATCATAATTATCAACAGACTGATGTTACTTTGCTGTACTACGTAGCCCCTGTGTGGCCATGGTAAGAAAAACTAATTATCTCATCTGGACGAGATAATTTCTTGTCTGGACGAGATATTATCTTTATAAGAAAAATATCTCGTCCGGACACTCAGGGGCTCCGTTTTCTGCTATATTGACACACATAAAGGAGGTGTGGCCTGCCAGACAGTTAAGGCAGGAATTAGACTCCGACTGATTTTTAGGTCCATTGCCGATCCAGATTTTGCAGAGCCCTAGACCTGGGCTAGGTTATTGATGTTTTGACTGATGTCTTGTCAAAAAGTGCAATATTTTCGAATCAATTTGCTAATCTTCACAATTTTCTAGTTTCTATTAAGAGTCTTTGTTGATTTCTCAAAGGCTGTTGATTCAGTGGACAGAGCCAAAATGTTTGAAATTCTTAGATGATATGGTATCCCCGACAAAAAGATCAATGCCATAAAGGTTCTATATACAAATACCTCAGCGATCATCCTTACTCCTGACGGAGAAACACCATCATTCCCCATCCTTGCTGGCATTCTCCAAGGAGACACACTTGCCTCGTTTCTATTTACTTGCGCAAGCAGAGTGCGCAAGTACTCGCCCAGGACGATATTCGATGCGTATGCACCGTCCCAGCAAGTTTCGCCCAGGACGATATTCGATGCGTATGCACCGTCCCAGCATATTCGATGCGTATGCACCGTCCCAGCATGACGTCAGGGTATACTGTAACTGGTATAACTATCTCTCAATGATGACGTAATAAAGATGTGGATTAAAGGACCCAATGCCAGAGTGTAATTGGTTTTCGATGGTGACGTAATGACGATATGTTTTAGTGTCGCGAGGATTAAAGGTAATGCTCCTATGTATACATGTATGTAATCTGGCACCACTTCCGTATCAGGCACAAGTAGTCATTACGTCATTTGCTGGGACGGTGCATACGCATCGAATATGCTGGGACGGTGCATACGCATCAAAAGTGGCGCAAAGTAACCACAGTATACCGCTAATGAACTTACAAATTACATATACATATACACAGAGGCATTTAGTATTAATGGGCCTGATTCTTCAACGTGTTTCCGCTGATATATTGCCGTGACGCTGGCGGAAAGGCATTTACGTGGATTTCCCACATTAATTTGGAATTCATGGAAATGGCCGTGAACTTGACGCTGACTTTGGTTCGTCGGTAACTCCGCTAAATCCTCCGCCACCTCTTTAGGTGGCGGAGAAATTTGCGGAAGCATACACTTGCAAATAGATTTATTCAGAAGGCTTTAGTCTTCATGCTGAATCAATAAATAGTCCCCAAATCTCAGATAAAATATGTAGGCATGTGCCCCCAACATATTGGTCGATCAGCACAAAAAATCAGCACAAAAAACGATATATATATATATATATATAAAAGCCGAGTGCACTTGTATGCCTAAATGCATGCATTATAGGCAAGTTAGCCTATAGAGTCCCATATACAGAAACTGCCCCGCAAGCCGACACCTTTTTATTTATTTATTAGGATATTTATATCATGCGCGATTGGGGATGCTCACTCGGCAGCCTTCTACTCGAAGTGCAACGGTTGTGAGCTTGTAGATCGGATCTCGCGGACTCGCGCTGCATGTTAAAAAACAAATTCACAGTTATAATAAGAACATAGGCTTATCTGCATTCTGCACTGTACGAATCCAACATAGTTTAGTGTAGACAGTAATGCCTGCAGTAGGCGGCGGCAGGCCTAATGAAATTGTTTTGTTACGGAGACTGTCGGTGTGTGTGTGTGTGTGTGTGTGTGTGTGTGTGTGTGTGTGTGTGTGTGTGGGGGGGGGGGGGGGGGGTGCGTGTGTGTGTGTGTGTGTGTGTGTGTGTGTGTGTGTGTGTGTGTGTGTGTGTGTGTGTGTGTGTGTGTGTGGCGGAGGGCAGACAGCAGCGTACTGCCGATCCGATTCACATTGGAAAATGAATAGGGCTAATTAGCCCTATATAAAAAAATAGAAGACCAATATTAGCCTAATGAATGCAGCGTGTTTGAAAGTCGGCCAGTCATATCAGTTTTAAACCAGCTCACCTCCACTCGTGAACATGACGGACACACAGACAGAATTTATAATAATGTATATTTATATTGATCACTGCCACACACAGAATAGTTTAACTCACTGGATAAACTCACTGGATTATAATTTCTTCAGACAAGAGGATCCCAGGCCTACGAGGTAGGCCTAGGCCTATAATATATTTACTTATGAATGTATGGGCTACTGTTCTTTATCGCGCAACAGTGTCGAGGGCCCATGCAGCCCCCCTCCCTCTCTCGTCTCTCTCTCTCTCTCGCTCTCTCTGAAAATACGACTTTTGCATTGACATATCCGATATTTTCAATATCGGATATGTTTTACCTCTGCAAAGGTGTGAGTGAACACCCGCCTTGGTCCCGAACTTAATTAAATAAATTATAATTATATTGCTTCAGCGGAGCACGCACCATTGTAAGCTTGGATATAGCAGTGACCGCGGCTGTGATCTCAGACAAACTGCTGTCTGCTGAGTCATGCTTGAAGCCTTTTATGGTACGATATGGGGCGTGGATCAATGCAGATGAGGTTGTCGGTTGCTTTTCCGATCACTTTGCACCCGCTGCTTTCAGTATGACATACACCTGCGATACGCCAGCGCACCTGTGGTACACACCACTCTCTGAATAACACGTCATCTCAACGTAGCTTGATCGGACGGATAAATACGATATCTGTTTCCGTCACCGTTACACTCTGGCGCATTTCGTTTTTGAAGAATCAGGACCAATATCACTATATATCCGTCTGGCTCTAGCAGGAATCAAACCTACAATGAGGTGGTGCATATACTTTCAAGAGAGTACGTGCTTGCTGTACTAACATCTGGAATGAAGAGGAACTTGATGCCCTCCAAAGAGCCTTTGAGAGTCAGACCTCTGATGAAGAAGATGGTGAGCACCAGATATGGAAGAGTGGACGTGATGTATACAGCCTGTATTAGAGAGAGAGAGAGAGAGAGAGAGAGAGAGAGAGAGAGAGAGAGAGAGTTCATATCAGATGCTCTGTATGTATGTAAGTGTGTCAACGCATGCATGCTTGGAAATAGTATACTGCTTCACATATCCGTTACATACATACAGGACTGGCCAAATGTATTTAGCAGCCTTAATGTAAAATATGGACTTTTTTGTAGGGTGTGTAGCAGCAATCCTACTTTGCCTGTGGTCTCAATCCCTCTTATGCAGCAAATATAGAGTATGGTCCAAGCAGAGGCTAAGCAAAGCACCATCCACCACTGTAGACCCCCAGAGTCCTCTATGCTTGCTGAGATGTTTAACGTTTCTCTATACCAGAAGTAATCCACTGGAGAGCTTCGTTCGCATTCCGACACAGCACCTGCAGGGGGTACAAAACAAACATGTATCAGGGGCACTTAATATCACACAGTTGCTGTGGCTTTCAGCTAATTCTTGATAATCAAGATTATCACAATTATGATGATTATGACACAATCCACATGACGGAGAAAATTCTCCTTTCACAGTGGGAGGTGGACGCTTTTCAGACAGGGCATTAGTCCGACTTTCATCCGCATGTCGGACTAGTGTCTGCTCCCGTGCTTTTGGTTATGGTTAGGTTAGGAGATGAGGTGGGTTGTCATTTGTCGGATGCGTATATATTTTGTGGTCAAGGAATATTTTCAGACATAATTTCAGAGACATAGGAAAGAGATCAATTTTATAGCTGCTAACGGAAAATAAACTCAGTGAAATAAACACCTGCCTGTGAGATTGTCATTGAGTGGGCACTGACTCCATGGCAGTGGGCTCTGGAAGGAGTTGTAGAGATACCACAGCACCCAGACAATGATGTTGTTGTAGTACACGCCAATCAGAAACGACACAGTCATAGCAGAAATTCCTGTTGGGTGCAGAGACAATGAATTGTTTCCTTCTGCATTGTTTTTATAAACAGAACTGATGATGTTATATACAATACATGTTATATACAGCAGTGGTTCTCAAAGTGGGATTCTGGCGACCCCAGGGGCCTCGAGGGGTTTCCAGCGGGCCCCCAGCCAAATGAGCATCAGTTTTAACCACGTTAACCCTATAGCTGTTTCAAGCTTCCAGTCTTATGGGAGGGGGTCCCAGGCACAAGGTATTTTCCGAAGGAGGTCCGCGGCCAAATACACATATGTTTGGGGGTCCTAGACATGAAAAGGTTTGAGAACCACTGATATAAATGATGGGAATTTATATGATTTGCACACACCAACACCAGTCAGGTATGGGCTAATGGACCCCCATACTCCCACACTGCCCTTCCTTAGGCGCTGGCCGATAGCAAACTCCAGGTGGAGCAGTGGGATGCCCTCTAGAACCAGCAGGATTAGGAAGGGGATCATGAACGCTCCTGCAATGACAATAACATTCTTTTCAGGTATATAAAGACAAGAGTAGTAACGATAAGTTACACGCACGCACGCACGCACGCACACACGCACACACGCACGCGCACACACACACACACACACACACACACACACACACACACACACACACACACACACACACACACACACACACATACACACAAGGGAAATAGGCTAATGTGTGGCAAATAATTAGAATATGTTGTAGCACTGCAAACTCAATGACATAAGACATACAGTACTGTAGTTTTGCAGGTTAACAGATTGCATCCGTCACGTCATTGACTGTAAACAAAGTCAATTACTGTGCTACAGTATCTCTCAGGATCATATTATTGCTCATTTGTCTTGTGGTTGTACTGGGTCTTTTATTATGTGACTCCTGACTCCTGAACCTGCCAATCATATATGCTTCCCATAGTTCCAACTGCATGGCTCTGCATTGCTTCAACATACTCGAATCCACATATTGTACTTTTACTCCACTACATTGTTTGAGAACATTAGTTACTAGTTACTTTGTAGATTTTGATTATTATTATTACAAAATATACAGTAACTACTTCAGCGCTATATACATTTCAGCCATGTGAAAATAGCCAATCTATGCGACGCATTGTGAGCTTGTAGATCTGCTATTTTCAAATGATTCTTATACATTAACATTCTGCAGTAATTTTACTTTTGGTACATTGCCGTATTTATACTTTTACTTAAGTAAAACATTTGAGTACGACTGCCTGTTGCTCATATAATGAGCTGGGCACAACTTTACTTATACACACTTTGTCTTTGTATTAATTTATATAACACACATTCAGTAGTTCAGCACAAATAATTCAATGCTTCTGATCTGAGTCGTATAAACTCCATTGCAGAAACAGATGTGGTAAATAAATACACATACATCACCACGACCCAAAGTGTATATTTCCGGGTAGATAAGGCTGCAGCGTGCGTCGCATTGGAACAAGAGTTATTCATTAACCTTATTTCTGGAAGAGCAGTATACTTATGATATTGTATTAGTCATTGACCATTAGAAATTATATCATTTTGTTCTAAATATCCACAGGTTGACAAACTAGACATAGTTAATGTTCTGGACACTGTATTTTATATTGTGTAGACACGTTTGTTTACTGACATTAAAACATTCTGATTTGGTCTATAATAGTCTAATTAAGTGGCACTGCATGCTGTAAGAAATAAAGCTCAAACTACACTTCTCTACGTAGAAGGAGTGTTAGTAACTAGTGAGGAGCTTATTTCTCTGTATGACACTAGTGGGTGGGGGACAGCATAAAGTTGAAGGTTAACTGTTGGGTTACTGTAAGATAGCACAGATTTAAAGCTGTTGATAAAGGTGTTGCCTTGTTCTATTTACTGTGTCAAAGGGACAGTGGCGTTCTATTCAAGGATGTCATTGGCTTATCGTCAGTGATGCCATTCACTTCCGTTTTTATCAATTCACCTAGAATTGTATGCAGAAACAAAAACAATACAAAAATATATTTTTTAAACGTTTATGTCTGACTTTATGGGCAAGAGGAAGAAATAGAGTCCGCAAAAACTCAGCTCCACTGGTTTATAGAATCAATAAACCAGTGGAGCTGAGTTTTTCATACCAGTGTTGCAGACTCTATTTCTTCCTCTTGTACTGCCATTTGTCCAGCACCTGGGCTAGAGTGGAGGTGCATGCTTTGACTTTATGGGCAACTCCCATTTTATTGCTTCTTTACTATGGGTATAACTCCTTAACTACTTGATAGACTTTGGCAGACTATTAAAATATCAACAAGAATTATTCCAACTGTACTGTTATAAAATAAAATAAAAACGTAATTGGAATTTATATTATGGTTGTCAACTTGTCACCAGCTCATTATTGCTGTATATAACGGAAAAGGACACTTAAAGTTACACCAGGAATTGGCCAGTGGTCACTATAATATTTAACTTTAAACACGTGCCAATAATATAGGCCAACATATACATTTTGACATGGGAAATGTTATGCACATCCAAACCGAAAAAGACTGTTATTTTTCCTTGTTTAAACAGATTTTCCTTCCCCCTCATGGCTGATTATAATAGAAACATAAAAAACTAAAAAGAAACATCACAGAACTTCACTGGTTCTGGGAAGGTTCGGATCATGGATTGTTTTTTACTTTTCATAGTCGAAAGGTCGTTGAAATATGACGTGACACATGTTGATGATGTGCAAGTGATAACACGCTGTTGTCTACTAACAATGGTGTAAAGTGACTAAGTACATTATTATTATATTATATATTATTATATTATACTACATCTCAGTGGAAAATTTTGTACTTTTACTACAATGATATGAGAACTTTAGTTACTAGTTACTTTGTAGATTTTGATTATTACTACAAACCGTGTACTTTAAATTGTTAAATGTTCATAGTGCATGTTTCCTCTGCTCTCATTGTTGCTACTGTACCTGTCTTGTCTCACCAGTCTGCAATGCAATTGTATTTAACCTGTTTCCTGTTCAGTTGTGTATTTAAACCCAGAGCCATTGAAAGGAGAGTTCTGCCAATGAGGGGGCAGAAGAAAAAAAAACCTCACCTGGCACCAATTGTGCCTTTTGACGCCTATTTTCGTATGTACCTCCCCGCCGATGACGCCTTATCACACCTATTTTATAAGTTCAGAAAGTTTATGGGAAAGTTTCGAACCCTTTGCAACCCTAGCTTGTGTAGATAATTCTGCTGCAGAGGCAGACATTGTTAGAAGTCACTTTTAATCTAAAGTGTGTGTGTGCCATTATTACCTTAATATTATCAACCACCAACTTTAGAAATATAGTTTTGAATAGGCCTACCTATACCACATTACATTAGTATATGATATTGATAACTCACAGCAGCAACAACAAACAAAAACGTGTTATCAACAAAACGCCTTTTATAAATTGCTTGTTAAAGTGTTATGTGCCTGCCTCCGATGAAGAATGCTCTATAGTCACCTCCGGCACCTCGGCATCTTGCTCAAGTACACTTCGATACTAACTCTAGGGGAGCCCGGAATCGAACTGGGAACCTTACGGTTCCGAACCGGCTATTCTACTGGAACTGTACCCCTGAGCCATTTCTTTTAAACAAACCAAGATCATGACCAATGATACATTTCTTACATTTTAATGTCCAATCATTGAAAGTTTGTGGTTTATAGTTTTCAAAGAAAATTCCATGTATTTGTTAGTCTGTCCATAAACCATGTGACACATAGTCCTACCTCCTCCATGACTTTGACAAAGGTAAGGGAATCTCCAGACGTTGCCCAGTCCAACACAGAATCCCACACAGGTGAGCAGATACTGGGTCTTGCTGTCCCATTTTGGTCTGTCCCCTGCCTCGGTCTTCTCCAGCTCCTCTAGCTCCTCATGGGAAGGGATTCTTTCCTCAAGTCCAGGGTTGGGGAGGACCAGTCTCATGGTGGCTGGCTGCAAATAATGAAGCTTCACTCCTGCTTAGTGCTTACTATTCCATTTAGCAGCAATGCAGGTCTGATTTTTGCTCTCACGTTGTAAAGACCCGTCCTGTGGGTGTGTATATATGGGAGGGTGTTATCTGTTATCTGTGAAACCTTGCGTTTTTTGTCACATCATGTCATGTCACTCACAATCCCCATACATTTTTGTCACTATTTTTTTCACTCACGTCATATATTGTGCCCAGGTCTCGTGACATCACTATGACATCATCAGGGATGATAGTAAATCAGGGATCATATCATAGTAAATGTGACCTGCTGTCGCAATTAAGCCCATATATGGATTGGAGATCCCTGATGTCAATATTATTATATGTCAGAAGATGTTCTGACATTCCATTACATCGAACCTTCACCATCCATCCTTCCTCTTCAATGTGTCCCTTTTGACTGATACCTGTCCATTTAAACTCTAGACGGGCCTGCCCCGAGGTTATTTGTGCAGCCGTGCCGGCAGCCGGTGAAAACTAGAGTTCTCAACAGGCCCGAAAATTAAGGCCCGGCCCTACCTGTGCCCTCATCAAACTCTGTACACTCAAGACACTGCCACCCTTAGATCTCCATATATGGAGCTGACCTGTTCTGACATTCCATATGTTGATCTGACCACATCAAACCCTGTACACTCAAGACACGCTCCATATATGGCCAGTGCATGTGACCTCGTCGCTTCTCTCCCCCAGGCGTCTAACTGGTAATAATTGCATTTATCAGTATAATAAATCAGTATCTCTCTAGGTCGTCCTCAGACGAGCCACCCATCGTGTGTGCATACATGATAAGATAGTATAGCACAGTAGATACTTTACATAGGAGCATTACCTTTAATCCTCCCGACACTAAAACATATTGTCATTACGTCACCACCATCGAAAACCATTGGTTTTTTATACATATACATTTACATAGTATATGTATAACTAGCTCTCAATGATTACGTAATAAAGATGTGGATTAAAGGACCCAATGCCAGAGTGTAATTGGTTTTCGATGGTGACGTAATGACGATATGTTTTAGTGTTGGGAGGAATGTATAATGCTCCATGTATGTAATCTGGCACCACTGCCGTATCAGGCACAATTAGTCATTACGTCATTTGCTGGGACGGTGCATATGCATCAAAATTGGCGGGACGGCTGGGACGGTGCATACGAGTCCCGGGCGAAACTAGTACTTGCGCGCTCTGCTTGCGCAAGTAATTAGAAAGGGAGCAAACTTCATTATGCCTCCAAACATAGCCTAATAATAATAGCGTCTTTGTTCACTGCGCCTCCAGGCAATCTGGCCCAACACTATCCATCTCCAATGCCAACCTGGGGGACCTCACAAAACTGGATAGCCTGGTTAAAAACAGGAAACAATATAGGCACCCAAATCAGGAGGAGGAAATGGAACTGGATAGGCCATTAGGCCACACACTTAGAAGACAAAATAGTTCAACAACAAAACATGCTCTAACAAGGCAGGGGAAGGAGCCACCTGGAGAAGGACCACAGAGCAAAAGATGAAGGCGCAGGGGCTGTCATGGCAGGGCACAAGACAGGAGAAGATGGAGGAGCTCACCAATGGCCTTTTTGTGCTGAACTGTCGCTTTGCACTGTTTTGCACTGTTTTTGTTAACCCTGTTTTTAACCTTTTATGATAGATCATATGTTTTTAACCTTGTAGCACTCTGAGATTCCTTGTGAATGAAAAGTGCAATATAAATAAAATTCATTATTATTATTATTATTATGGCCTATGAATGTAAAGTAAGTTTGTTCACTGCACTTGTATTTACACCCCCAAGAGGGCAGCAGTGGTCTTTACCATCATCATCATGGTCAAACAACCTAGTTTGTGGATGAGTAATTGGGAAGGGAAAGAAGACATGGTATAGGATACTAATACTGATGTATATGTTGGTTATAGTATGATGCTTTCTCTGAATCCCCCCCCCCTTTCTATGTAGTTATTTTTATTATTACAGATAGGCCTAGCCTACATGATCAAATGCATATAGTGTAGTCACCTCTCTGATGAATTGAAAATGGAGGACCCTGATGTAAACAAGTCTTAGTACTTTTTCTGGTTTTATCCTCGTAGCAGTTTTTGTATTGACCTGTAGGCCTACCTTCGTTTGAACTGTACCCATTCTACAAACAGTGAATACAATTTTCAATCAATCAATCAGCCTCTATAGCCTAATCTAGGATCATAGGCAACCCAGCCAGAATCACAATCAGTTTAAACTTTCAGATTTCAGATTTTTATTTCAACCTATCGTCATATAATAGGTCCTCACTAATAATCATGATAAAATGGCACAATTATTTTCTACTCGGTCTGTGTCTCATAGGAGGGCTGTAGGCAGTTCAGAAACCCATCCACCAGTGAAATCATCGATGGGGAATCCAAGCTAGGCTTTCTAGCCCTGAAAAGTTGCAATGCGAAAATGGAAGCCATCGTTCTCACGATACAACAAATTTAAACAGTCTTATTTAAAACAAATATGCCTAATGGTGATGTCACTGGTGGACCGGTTTCTGGCCTGAGTAGAAAAAAATGTGTGCCATTTTATCATGATTATTAGTGAGGACCTATTATATGAAGATAGGTTGAAAAGTGGTGAAGTGGTCCTTTAAATAGTTGGTATAATATCAAATAAATAAATAATAAATAAATAATCTGTACATTGAAACTTCAAACTAGGATGGTCAACAAATGGACCTAGCATCTCTCGAAATTACAACAAATTTCAACAAACCCTACATCAGCTGCAATTCTACCTTTTGGCCACAGTGGGACGTAATTGCTTTGTCTTGACCGCTTGAATCTTCTCTAGCTTCTCAAGAGACATGGCGACACCTGTAGGCCTACAGGTCAGGAAAGTGATTTTTATAACGGCATTTTAGTGATTTTACTGTTCCTTAATTGTTTGAATTTTAAATTTATTTTGGGGGATTGTCTTTGCCTTACATTATGTTCTATCTCTGATCTGTTCTGATCAGCTCATTCTCATTGACGCACATGTTGTGGTAGGCTTATTGTGAACTTGTCACGCCACGTGCCGTGAGTCAATCAAACTTTAAATAATAATAATAATAATAAAGTTTACACAATACACATTCTTTAGAAGGGTCGCTAATTAGAATATGCGAATTTAATCACCGACAGTCCAATTGACCCATTATCACACGGAAATATCAAATTATCACACGAAAAGATTAAATTACCTACCTAGGTTCCATCCTGGAGGCCAATCTTTCCGGTTATAAAATGGCCACCAACGTAATCAAAAAAGTCAATCAAAGAACAAGATTCCTTTACAGGATCTCCTCACTGGTCAGAAAAAACACCTTGAAGACCCTATAGGAGCCCTCGTAGGCCTACAAGGTTTCTTTGACTATGCATCCACCTCTTGGTACCACAGCACCTCAAAGGCCCTTTAAACAAGGCTCCAGTAAAATCTGAATCCCCCCCATTTCCCCTCACTGTATATGTATCTTTTTCACTTTTTGCCTCCTATATGATGAATTCCTGTTCTGTTCTTTAGCTACATAGAAATGTCTATTTGTATGTCTCTAAATGTTTTGATGAATTGAACAATGTGTAATGCTTAATTGGGTCGTCCACTCACAGTTAACAGTCTTTGTATTGAGTTTGTGCTCGAAATGTACTGTAATTCTGCAAACTGTTAATACATATTTCAATCAATCAATCAATCAATAATCGGCAATACTGTTAATTAACCTTGATCAGACTGAAAAGGTCCCAAATATTGGGTCATATTAATAGGCCTATAAACAAAATGATTGCAGAGGAAAGGGAAGAACAAGAAGCAGGAGCAAATGCTGTGTTATTTCGCGAATCCAATCCATTCCATTATTAATTTGTCTAAAATGTGTAGGCCTATATAGGCTAGTCTACATAAATAAGAAAGGTAAAAGGTACACCAAAACAAATATTATTAGGATATGATTATGATCGGGTCCTCCTGACTTTTATGCACCGCAGTCCAAAACTAAGCCTGCAGGGAGCCTCAGGGACGTTGAGCCGTGGGACGGTGGAGGGGGGGAGGGGATGAGGCAGAGCAGAGGGGAAAGAGAGAGAAAGAGAGAGAGAGAGAGATAGGGGATGGATTTGCCCTCAGACGACAGAGCGGCTGAGCTGATCCTTCACTCGCTCTACGGCTCCGGTCCGAGCCTGTCTGCCTGCCTGTGTCACTGACCACCTGCCCCTCTCCAGAGCGACACTACAGCATCCAAAAACAGACGTTGATAAAACAATTAAAAAATAATCCAAATAACAAGGATATAAACAGGGCAAGACCGAGAGACAGAAGTCAGGCCAGTAGCTTGTACTATCTTATCAACACAGAGAGAGAGAGAGAGAGCACGTTTCTATTCTAAAGGACAGACAGAGCGGACTTGGCAACCTGCTTGTTTTGTTGTCGTTACGGCCGGCGCCGCGGGGCAAAGCGACACGGACAGGACGGGACTCACCATTCTTCTAATCTAGTCATTGCTGAACTGGGTTCCCTCAGCAGCTGAGCCACTTGCATGGATGCACCATGGCCACATTTGTCTGCAGGGTTCAGTTTTTAGACGACACCGATCCGTTCAACAGCACAAATTTCCCGGAGCCGACGAGACCCCCTTTTTACACGTTCAGTGAGGATATCCCCCTCATCAATCAGATAGCAGGCGTCCACCGGCTTCTAAAAGCTCCGCACAAGGTAGGGTAATGTAATGTAATAATGCTGTGCACGCATACATGTACTGTGTCTGTACCTGTCCTAAAGCCACGTTATTTTTTTATATCGGTGCACACTATAGTAACGGAATAAACTTCCACGTCGACCCTTCAGAACTTATTTTGAGAGCCGCCGCAATTGTGCCTAATTGGCTCTACAGCCATTTATTGCAGAGTCAAAGCGAAAGCGTTTATAGCAACGTATACAGAACTGCTGTGAACACCCCCCCCCCTTTTCTTCTTCTTTTAATCTTTAACCTATACTCAATTGCGTATTTTGCTGCAGAAGCTGTCTTTTGTGTTTTGTTTTGTTTTGCTTTGCTTTGCATTTCACGTCACAGCACAACAGGTGCAATGACAACCCGTGTGTGAGTGTGTGAGTTCAACCACAAGTAACCGGGCTGATTTGTGACCAGCCGTGGCAGAGTGGCGATTACAAACAAATAGGTGGTGTGTCGTGTGTGTGTGTGTGTGTGTGCGCGCGCGTGTGCGTGCGTGCGTGCGTGCGTGTGTGTGTGTGTGTGTGTGTGTGTGTGTGTGTGTGTGTGTGTGTGTGTGTGTGTGTGTGTGTGTGTGTGTGTGTGTGTGTGTGTGTGTGTGAAAGAGAGAGAGAGACATCGAGAGAGTCATGTAGACCAGTGGTTCCCCAGCGGTCCCTGAGTGAGTTCCAGAGGGTCCCCAGCTAAATGATAGTTTGGAACCAAATGAACACTTCTGGGTCTGTAACTCAATGGAACCAATTTGGTTACATTTGTATACTCTCAGAGTTAAATTAACTTTAATTTTACAATATAAATCTCTTATGGGGGGTCCACACCACAGCATGTATTTTCAAATGGGGGTCAGCGGGATAATAAGTGTCAATTTGGGTGTCCTTGACATGAAGAAGTTTGGGAACCACTGATGTAGACTGACTGCTGGCACACAACTCTGACAGCCAACTAATCTGTTCATCAGCATAATGGTTTCCCAGACCGGGTCGCTCATTCACAGTCCATCTTTAAAAGCCACTGAACAAATGAAATGAAATGTAGAGGAGCTTATGATTACAACCTATGCCTGGACTGGACTGGACTGGCTGGACAGATGGCCACTGCTTCTGTTTGTAATTTTATTCACATTACTCGGAAAGGCGGACTGCAGCAACAACAATAACAACAGAAGCTTTCTCTTACAGTACATACATGGATATTACAGGGATCAAATTGAATCTCCTTGCAAACGGTTGCCAGTTAGACCAGGCAAAGAGACAAGAGAAGCTGGAAGCTGAAAGGTAAAGCTGGCAAACGTTTTCATTCCATGACCATTCCCTGAGTCTTTCTTGCCACCAGTCGTGTTTGTTGTCGATAAAGCACTTTATAGGGCGATATAGTGGCGTTAGAGTGGCCACTTGGGAAGCCTTAGTTAGCGGAATGTTTCTGGTTTGATTCCTCCTGGCTCTTCCTGGCTTCGTGTCGACGTGTCCTTGAGCAAGACAAACCCCTAATTGTTCCTGGTAACAATGTACATTTACGGTATGCACATTGTAAAGGGCTTTGGATAAAGTCAGTGTATAAAATGCAGATCACTTTGAGCTGCTTCCCAAAACTCCCACAAATCCAGTCTATATCTGCTTCGCTCTCATCAAACTTTTGTCCGCCATCCTGCCGAAGAGAATCCTGTCTGTCCTGTATCATTATGCTGCGACGATGAAGTCTTCTGATTGGCTGGTGAGGCTAAATGCAAAGTATAGGTCACTCATCCCAGAATTCCTGTGGCTGCGGCCCTGGATGGCTCCGTCACTTTGTTCTCCTCACTTTTAGTGCTGAGGTTTTTCCTGACCTCTTCCACCATCCCCTTTTTGACCTCGCTGACCACTCGGCAGTTCCCACACACACACACACACACACACACACACACACACACACACACACACACACACACACACAACACACAGAGGAGTATACACAACACAAGGCCAGGGAGACGTGTCTCTCAACAGTTTGCATTTGTATTTGTAGCACTTTTCATCTGCCCCTTATCCATCCATCCACAATTGGCTTGGCAGAAGAAACATTTGTCGAGAAATGTAAGAAATCCATTAAGGCGATGGACAGCAAAAGCATCTACAACACAAAAATGGACAACTTCCCTCTTGCAATGCAGTACATACAACAACTAATCTGACTTCCAGTGATGATGTTTCTGATCAGGATTCAGGAACCATGCATCCTGTCAAACCAGATATAGCCTACACGTATGGCAGCATAATGTTTTTCAAGTTCAAACACTTTAATGTTAAGTCAACACAGTGCTTCAGTCATGGGACAATCAGTTCAATAGAAGGAGGGTACACACCAATTTGAAACAAGCAAAAATGTGGTGCCGGGATGGAGGTGGGCTGCTTGGTCACTGGCTGAAAAGAGAATGGCAGGTTTTTTAAAGAATGGAGCCCAATTGCTCATTGACTGCTGCATATTGAGAGTAGAATTAGGCTGGATAGAAGCGCTCACGCTTGGATTTGTGAATGAAAGAAAGGATTTGACAGCATGGGAAAGACCAAAGTGACACAGACTATGCCAGTGCCAGTGCTGTTAACCCGAATGAAAGCGTTTCCTTATTGAACCTTCGCTTCTTAGATCTACGTTTCCAGCACTGAATCCATGCATCTCCCGCCATAGAGGCCACTGATGTACACAGTGGAGGTAGGAGAGAGAATGGCAACGTAAAGGACACATGAAGTATGTGACGTCGCTTGAATTTTTGAGATTTGTGAAGAGACCATAAAATAAATATAACATAAAATAATAATAATATATAATAATTAAATGAAAACAATAATATAGAAGTGCGATCCATAAATGAGCCTTTATCTCAAGGTCACAGTTTTTGCAACCAGTGAAGCTTTTGCTGTTCTATGGAGTCCCCTGAACAACAAACCGAACAAAATCCCTGAGACAAAACAACACGACTTGTATTTTATTACCCACAAGCCTCTATTAAAACAACATCGAGTAATTTAATAGCTCGGCACAACACACTCTCCACTCTCTTCAAAGCGCCCTGTCATCTTCCGTGGTTTTAATTCAGGAAAAAAAAACCCATTGCCTTGGTTACATAAGAGCATCGTTAAGAATGAACCCACCGTGATCGCCGGCAGTCTTTGTGTTGTCGTAATGTGGTAGTAATTACTCCTCTACCCCCTTCTCCCATCTGTGTTCTGGGAGAGTTTGATTAAATGAGTGTAAAGTGGACTCGCCGCTAAGTGTTTTCCTCAACTGGACAGGAGCCTCCAGTGTGTAGAGTTTGTGGTTCGTCTCTAGAGCCCACCTCGCTCTGGTTTGGTTTCCAACCAGCATGATGTGTTTTGTTATGTTGTTATTACTATTACTCTTGACAGAGTTTCAGGAAATGGACACCCGTTCCAAAGCAGTTGCAGGGCGTCAGGTTTTGCAGCCCACGCAGAATGTGTGTGTGTTTGAGTAATGCATGGGTGATAAACAGTAGCAGCGAGTTAGATTAGGGGCATGAACATGGGTTTGGTGGATTGCTTGGGAAGGGATATTGGCCCGTTTTGTCTTATGTACTTAAAACAGAAGAGGAATTGCCAGTACAGAAAAATGTGAAGTGAGTGGCACTCTTATCATCATACGTCATCATACTGTACATCATTTCATTCTGGCCAATCACAGTTTGCAGTCTTCAATGTTTGCGTTTTCACAAACCCTGGACATAGGAGGGACTAGCACCCCTCAAAAGTATCATTCATTGATGGAGAGGAGCATGGAATAGTGACTGATACGATATGACATAATGAATATGAAATGAGTGTATTGTATTTGCATCTATATCCATCTTATAGAAACCAGGGCACTGAGGGTGCCCCCTTACCTCGTACCTAGATCAAAGTGCCATGCAGTGCTGTGAGAAGTTTTGGAGTTAGTGTATCGTGAAGGAAAGTTCAGAGGCAAAATAGAAAGACTGTTAGCCTATAGCTGCCCCTATCTCCTTGGCCATGGCGGTGCCCCCTTACACTTCTTGCCCTATGGTCACACCCACCCGTCCAGTTCCCGCATGTATGCTGCCGCAGAGCGGGGTAAATATAGCTGGGTTATATATAGGCTGTGAGCCCATCCGTCAGTCTGTCTCTGTTTCAGAGCGAGAGAGAAAGAGAGAGAGAGAGAGAAGGGAGACGGAGGGGAGCAGCAGGCCTTGTGATCAGAGGTTTTTTCTAGTCAGAGGGTGTCGTCATGCAGCCTCTCTGAGCAGCCAGAGGACAGTGTGGCTGGCTGGCTGCACCCCCGAGGTCAGGATACATACTGTACTGCAAAGGGGTGCGCTAATTACACTACTAACTCAAAACCCATCTTATTCCCCTATTTACACATTATACAATCAGCACACTCAAAACACTAAAACCATAGTTAATCAAAAGAATGTAATGGTAAAGGCTGATGTTTTTTTTAGCTGTCCCTTGGATGGCTCCTTGCACCTGTTGCTGACTCATAAACATCAGTGCCAGCTCTAAGTTCGGATATGTTGCTTTGCAGCTGGTCTCAAAATCAGCTCTGGTTCCACTGAATACCGGGTCAATTTTGACGTCTTCACCGCACGTTACCTTAGATCAACCGTTCATAGGTATGATGTGTGTGTGTGCAACACAGCCCTGCAGTGCAGACTGTAATCTGTTATAGGTTAGAAAGGTTGCACGTTTGCGCATGCATAATAAATGTACTACAATTTAATGAATGAGCAATGCAAGGACTTAACTCTCTCTAACTCCCCATTCTGTCCCTCCTTTCTCCCTTTCCATCACACACACACACACACACACACACACACACACACACACACACACACACACACACACACACACACACACACACACACACCGCCACTGTAATGTACGGCACAAATAACAACATGTTGAGTTTCCCACAGCTGGCTTTAAATGTAACGCCACTGCTTAGCCAAATGCACCCCCCTCCCTTATTCCCCCCCCCCCCTCTTTGGCTTTGGTTTTCATGTTCTTTATTGCGTCTCTACACCAGTTAAATCCCCTAGCCATTTTGTAATACTGAAAACAGAACTGTGCCACAGATGGTGTCTCCGTCGACACAGGCCAGGGCCACCGTATACTATACACTATTGTTCAAACCCATCCCGTAAACTACTGTAGGGCTCATTTTATAGCCTTATATTGTTTCTTTCTTTTAAAGAAGGGGTGCGAAGCGAACACAGAAAAGGCAAAGGGGTATGAAAACTAGGAGGCTGGCAGACTGTCATTCCTGTGGGTGGTTTATATACAGTACTTCACACCCACCGTTGGGAGTTGTGTGTATACAGTACAGTATTTCATGTGCTACTGTGTAGGGCAGCCACCCGCTTTCATTTTGGTGTGTTTATCTTCCCTTCTTTGGTAAAAATCATGTCATTACAACAACTCTGTTTGTCTCTATGGACAAATACTACGCTAGTATAGTCTGTCAATAGTATCAGTATCAGTATGGTATACAGTTCAGTTTAGTTTGATTCACTTCAGTTTAGTACCAATGACAATTGCATATTACATTTCATTCCCCCATGAAGTTGGATTGAGGGCAGATTTGGTTCTCTTGGTTTGACATACTTGATGGAACAGGATATCGAGGTGGGACTTATAAGGAACTTAGCATGGCGTTAGTTCATGTAGAACAGGACCAGGGACGTGCACACATAGACATGGGGACCATGGAGAGTAGGTAACAAAATGGACCCTTATAGATCTATAACTCTTGAGAGCGTAACATTTGACACTCTCAAGAGTTAAATTATTGTTAAAAAAATCTGCATTACTTAATTAACAAGAAGATAATTAATTAGAGAATGTAGAAGAAGTTTTATTTTGATCAACTTTTGGCCTGTTATCGCTCCTATGGTACCAACATCAATACAGCATGGAATTGTGGACAAAATCTTATCCAACGACAACAAAATATTCATGCATTTTTTTAACTGTACTGTTTAACTGTACTGTTCCATTTTTTGCAATATGGTTAAATCTACTTAAGACATGAGTGTTCCTGACTGAAATGCTCAAATGTGACTTTATTTGATTGTTATATTACAGAACTATGACAAGCAAATAGCAATTTTATAAAACACAACATGTACTATAAACATTTCTTATGGTTTGATTGATTGATTGATTGATTTATTAACAGTTTGCATAATTACAGTACATTACAAGTACAACTCAATACAAAAAAACTGTTAACTGTGAGTGACACCATAAAGCATTACACTTGTTTACAATAGAGCGTCGCAGTCCCGCCCCCTTTCCAGACCCGGAAAAGAATTCCCCGTTTATTTTCCCCATAGACTTTTCAAAAAGTATTCATTTAAAGTCGTTTACGCTGCGGACAAAGCCAACTCGAGTTGTGACAAATCATGACAATAAACACAATGTTTTGGTTCCAATCAAATAATTTGTAAGAAGAAAAACAAAACAAAAAGTGTTGTAACCTGCCTTTTTCTTCTTCTTTCTAATTATTTGATCGGCCCAAAATATTGTGTTTATTGTCATGATTTGTCACAACTCGAGTTGGCTTTGTCCGCAGCGTAAATGTCTTTAAATAAATATTTTTTGATAAAGTCTATGAGGAAAATGAACAGAGAATTATTTTCCGGGTCTGGACATTTAGAGACGGACGAATATACACAACTATATAGTCAAAACAGCAAATCATCATAGAGGAGGAAAAAAGGGAATATAAACATATCCTATTGCCTACAAGGACCAACAAGTCCAACATGTAGTAAATGCTCTGAAACATCTAGTTTGATTTCACGGTATACTTTAACGTTTTAACCACTTTAACCATTCTTTGAAACTTTAGCTGTTGAAAAATAGCAGATCTATAAGCTCATATAGCGCGAGTGCCGCGCTACGAGAAATCCTGAAAGGGGGGGGGGGGGGGGGGGGGTTGGTGGCCAAATCATTTGGGGGGTTCCTTGACGTGAAAACATTTGACATAGAAACAATTTAAGTTTTTTTGAAAACTGTCAGGATTTAGAAGACATTTGTAGAATCTGGTCTCAGGTCTCAACATGTCTCTTGTCCTCCTGCTCTGTTGCCTGATGAAGTTGATTAACACTGTGTCTCTCTCTCCTCCTCCTCCTCCTCCTCCTCCTCCTCCTCCTCCGTGTAGCTCGATGACTGTGCGTTGCAGCTGTCCCATAATGGCACCTATTTGGATCTGGAGTCCTCTCTGGCCGAGCAGCGAGACGAGCTGGAAGGCTTTCAGCAGGACGATGCGGGGTGAGACTGACTCACTCACACTCACACTCCTCAGGCCTACACTACTACAACAGCTGAACTATGGAAACTCTGTCTCTCTCTCTGTCACACACTCTCTCTCTCTCTCTCACTCACTTCACTCTTTCTCTATCTCCTTGTAGCTGTTTCTCTCATTCTTATATCTTTGTAATCTTTTTTTAAATAATGTAATCTGTAATCTGTTGTCTATGTCTGAGTCTCTAAATCCGTTCTACTCTCCTCTTCTCACCTTGTGCACGTGTATACAGGCACACACACACACACACACGCACACACGCACACACGCACGCGCTGTCACACTTGCTCACCTCTACAGTGACCCAATCACCCCTAATTATTTGAGATAATTAGATGCGTCCTTTTGCCCTTCGTCCCTCTCCTACAAACACATGTTAAGATTTGCTCCGTTCCTCTAAAACTTGGAGGAATCACAGATTGCTGCTCATGGGTTTCCTGGAAGGACAAGTTCACGGAAAGTATGAAGCACTTGGAAAGAGGGAACCCATACAGCCTCCCTTCCACAGCAGCATAAGGATACCTTCTCTCTATGTGTCTCTCCTTCTACAAAAGAGAGAGAGAGAGAGAGAGAGAGCAATAAGTAATAATCTCTCTATCTCTCCACTCTCTCTCTCTCTCTTTCTTTATCTTTCCCCTCTCCTCTCTGTAACGACATCTCACCTTCCACAAACACAAAATGAGTGTGAATGCTAGTCCAGTCAGTGTGTGCTAGCTTCATTCTGTACCAATATGACTGTTTAACAATGCACACTAGTCATTTTAGTCAACTGAATAGTATGGAAATAGTATGGAAGAGGCTGACATTTTGGACCACGATACTCGTTTGTTTCCAGTGGCTTACAGACATCACGCTGCTTGCCATTGTTTAGGTAGAACAATGCAAAATACAAGAATAGTGTGTACTGTAGTTACACCCAACACCGAGTTGAATTAGTTTAACTCAGGTCAGGTATGACTGCTCAAAACAGCCATCACCCAACCCAACCCTATAACATAGGGTTGGGTCAAGAAATGTCTTGACTTGCCGAATGAATGTTTGTTGTGTATCTTATCTGTTGTATGTGTGAGTGTGTTGTGGGGCTTTGGAGGCATGGAGTTATTAATCATATATTTTAGACAGTGTGAACAGTGTTGGCAGATTAACAGAGTCAGGTGTCAGTGTCCTGGCTGTATGCTTATTTGTGTGTTCTTGTTTCGTTGCTATGTGCGAGTGTGTGTGTGTGTGTGTGTGTGTGTGTGTGTGTGTGTGTGTGTGCACTTGTGTGTGTGCATGTTAATTGTTCTCCTGGTAACCAGCCATTGGCAGGTGATGGACAGCTGAATAGAGAAACGTTTTCTCGAAAGCAGAAGAGATCTTGGTCAACAACCGGTTTACGTTTGTCCGTGTCCGTCATCTTATATAAAACCAGGGGTCTTTCTGAGGTGCTGGAAATGAATTGGTTGTCGGGTCGATTTTGACTCTTTCCAGGAGAAAAAACAACTAAAAAGAGAGCGGGAAAAGCACAGGGGTCGTGAGCCGACACCTCTAACTAAGCCTGTTCTGTCCTCCCTCGGTGGTGCAAGTGGTGTTTACATAGTGTCATCCATGAATATAAACCAATCACACTTCATAGTTCAGCCCAACACCACATCTTTTACTTGTCCTTGACACTGGTCCATGATGGGCTGCTTTAGAGTCTTAAAGGGCCAATTTACCTCCAGTGTCACATTATGGGTTTGAAATTGCATGTTAGAACTTTACTTTTTTGTGTGTTCATTTTATTTGAAAGTGAAACATCCCTTATCCCGGAAACCACTCATGCCTATATACTTCCTTGTACGTTGAATGGCGAAAATAGCCAGTCTACAAGTTCACAACGCATCACAATGCGTTATGAGCTTGTAGATCTGCTATTTTGGAAAATTATTTCTCTGACAGTTTTCATTTCTTTAAATAGGGTCACCATGTGAGAAAATAGTTAATACAAGGGGAGGTAGTGCTGTGGCGGTGCAGTGATATAGTCCACTGTTTCCCAAACAGTGGGTCTGGACCCATTTGTGGGTCGCGGACACATTGTTATGGGTCCCCTTAGTCTTTGTTTCCTACATTTGGTGATTATTTTTTCAAAGCATTTTCAAAATACATTCCCAAAAAAGCAAAACTTTTCAAGAATTAATAACAAACTCCAATGATGTTTTCAGTAATGTCATGAAGAAAGCGCCACGTTGTGACCTTGTAGATCTGCTATTTTCACTTCCCGGTCCCGGGGCAAATATCTAATTTTATCA